>NC_026008.2:34734348-34791217 GCF_000442705.2 Elaeis guineensis
ATGCATAGTATTATTTGCCTGATTATTCAGTTAAAGGTATACACTGCTTACTGGGCTATTTAGCTCATGATAAGTTTTATATTTTTCTTACAGATCCAGAAAATTAGCATGATGTGGGATTTCGGTTGGGAGAGCGATTAGAGATGGAGTTAACTCATTGATTTAGGATTTTTCTCAGAATTGATTCAAGACTTTTAGTTTTGTTTTAGTGTTGACTTTGTCAGACAGTTACTTTCTTTTGAACACTAAGTTTTGATTTGTTATTTGAATTAAGGTTTGATTATTGAAAAAAAAAAAATTATTTAACTGTTTGTGAAGATATCATGATGAGATGCCTTGCATGCTTATGGGAAAAGTATTCTATAAGTGTGCGGCGGTTGCCATGACCCTCGATTCAAATCTCGGGTCGGGGGCGTGACAATTAATATGGTATCAGAGCATAAGCGGATGAATTATGAAATATAGAATCAGATATTGAATGGGTGTTAGTGGATAGACACCAGGGACATTATAGTGTAGATCTTTGATAATTGTAGTGGAAAAAATATTTATAAATTTTGATTAAACATTGAGACTATGTATGAAAGGATCACAAGAGATTATGATATATGGAGTTTGAAATATGATGGATGATCTATTGATCATTATATGATTAGTTAGATTCTGATTGAAAGTAATTACAAAAGGATTGACATAAAGTTTTATTGTGTATTATGGTTATTAATTTGATCATAGGTTATTCAAGTGAATCGTAAGTTCAAATTCGATGTGAGAATAATACTATGATATTACTTTTAGTTGAGAAGTTGACTATTATTGACAAGATAAAGATTTGATAATAAAATGTTGTTCCAAGATGGACTAAGAAAAATCTTTTATGATGCTTGATTGGAATATTTATCGAAATTGAATTTGGTATGTAGATTATATATAAAGTGACATATTAGGATGAATGCATATTTGAGGATATTGCAAGGAAACCTATTTCTTATTGATGAAATCGATTATGAGGTTGTAGAATATTCATCATACTGGAATCTTTAATTATCATCCTTAGATCTAGAAAATAGATCTTATTATGTCTCTTGGAGACTACCTGATGTGTATAAAATTCCAATTTAAAGATTTCGTATCTAAGTTGATCAAGAGATTTTCTAATATTATTGTTAAGGTTGTTAATAAAAAATTGATATCTTCAGATTAAGATAAAAGATCTGATTTATATTTATTTCAGATTAAGGGATCCATGTGAATTTACAATTTAGAAAATTAGAATTTAGGAATTGATATGGAGTTCCTTTGCTTTTGTTAATGAGGTCCCTAATTGAATCTACTATTAAATAGAGATTTAATTTTTTTTGAAGCTTGTATGATTGTTATGAAAGGATATTTAATAGATATTGAAGATCCTGATGATAGAAATTTTAGAAAAAAAAAATAATGATTTGAAATCCATATATATTCTGATTATATCCAAATTTGGTGGAGCATCGAAGGATTTTCTCGTTGATTTGACTTATAAAGATTTTTGATTTGAAAATTATCGAATTGAAGTGATATGAGAATTAAGATTTGATTCATATTGATTATAGTAAATCTATATGATGGTTTAAATATGATATTGGACTCAAAGGTTAATCAAGATTATTGTACACCAGTAAAAGTATGAAGGAGAATCGAAAGTTAATCTTTGACTTCAATTGAAATTTAAAATTTTAGATCTTTTCTATTGATAAGATAAAGAAATAATTTGATCAAACTTTTTTTTTGGTGAACCTAAGAAATTTTGATTGTTAGATCAGAGTGCGCAGCGGAAGCATGGTAATCTGGATTACTTTGAGTAAGTCAAAAATGTTGACCCTTTGAGTTAAAAAATTATGATAGATGATATGGTTTGATACAAGAAATTTATTGATATTAGAAAGAATAATATTTTAAAATTTTGAATTATTTTAGATATCCTAATGTGACTTTTTAAAAGTAGTGCTTCCATCTACTATGCTACAAAAATAATTAGCATCCTATTTCTAGGATGAGTGGACCTTTGATTTTAGATTTAGAATATTTAGAGATAAATTTTTTTTTCTATCCTAGAATTAAATTTTATAATTTTCTAATTACTAGGAAGAACTTGAGATTGTTTATCGAATGATGATTTTGATCTTAGATTATTATACTCAAATATTTATCTCCAGGGTATAATGAAATTTGAAGTTAGAATTCTTTTGATCATTATTATTTCTCTGACTGAATGGAAAAGATTGAGGTTATCTATTGATATTGACGATTATTCTACAAAAGATGGATTGGAGTTATTTATAATTTAATTTAATAATGAATCGATTAATTAAGAGTTGTTAATGTTTAGATAAAAAAAATTGATATATTTACTTAGAATAGAGATATTGAAAAATATAGTTTTGATTTAGATCAAATTTTGAGTTATTGATTTTTATTATGGAATGACTTAATGATAAAATTTGCTTCAAGAATTAGAATATTTAAAGAGTTTGAGGGTTTGAGTAAAAAAATTTCGATGACTAGAAATAGTGATATTGATTCAATCAACAATGGTGATATTGATCTTTATGAAATAACTTAATGATGAAGTTGTATCGAGAATTAAAATATCAAAAGCTCGAGAATGAGATTGAAATGATAAATCTTCAACCTTTGAAAGTACAAATAAGAGAAAATATTTTTGAATTTTGATTGGTTAGGATGTCATCATATGACTCATAGAAGTATGATTTCCTATCTTATGATGGGTTGAAATTAAGAGTGAGTAATATTTTGAAATAAAATGAATGATGATGATGAATGAAGTTCTTATGCAAGAATAGAGACATTGATCCTCTTCTATTCACAAGAGATAGATTTGATTTTAATTTGAGTCATGAGATATTGAATATGATTTTTTACAGGAAATGAGATCATCATTTTGAAATCTTGAAAATATTGAAAATCTTTGAGATGTTGATCTTGATGAATAAGAAAATGAATGGTTCCGTATCAGGTTGATATTAATGTATTGACTTTTTCCTTATGAAATGATTTAAGAATGAATTTGTATTAAGAATTAGAATTTTGAAATATTTGAGGATGAGATTCAAGTAAGAAACTATGAAGACTCAAGCAAGAAAAAATTTCGAGGACGAAATTTCTTTTAGAGGGGAAGATTGTGATAGCCCGCCAGCCCAAACAAAAAAAAAAAAAAAATAGAAAACAGAGGAATTCAGAACCGGGAAGAAGACTCCCGATAGGAGTCTCCTTCTCCGGCTAAATCCGAGCAAGAATCGAACTCCTAAGACTCCTCGGAGTCCTAGGAATTCCTATAAGAAGACCCCCTCTCTTTAGAATCGATCCATCGACTCTTTTCCTCTCTTTTTCTCTCCGATTTTTCCGAAGAAGAGCCGCGGGCACAGTTGGGTTCTCGCCGTGTTTTCTCTCCGACGAGGTCCCAAGAGCTCTTTTTCCTCCCTTCCTTCCTCTTTCCCCCGTGCGTTTGTGCGCGGTGGCCGGCGACGAACATCGTCGATTTTTGGTCAGGAAAAGACTCTGTTTTTGGGGCTTATTTTTTTGTGAAATCTCCGACGCCGGCGATCGGAATTGACCGCCGGCCCTGTTTCCTCCGTGACCGGGGGAGATGGCCCGTCGGCCGCCGACCTCCGTCGTGGCAGCAGCGGCCCGAACGGTCGTTCAAGGCCTGAGGACCAAGAGTCCTCTGTTCCGGCGTGGGAGAAGAAGAAAAGAAGAAGAAGAAGAAGGAAAAGAAAAAAAAAAAGAAAAGAAGAAGAAGGAAAAGAAAAGAAAAAGAAAAGAAAAAGAAGAAAAAGAAAAGAAAAAGGAAAAGAAAAAAAAAGAAAGAAAAATAAAATAATAATAATATAATAATAATAAATAGGATTTTTTCTCCTCTCTCTTCCATGAAGAAAAAGAAAAGAAAAAAAAAAGAGAGAGAGAAAAAAGAAAAGAAAAGAAAAATCATTAAATTAATTAATAAATAATGATATAAATAATAAAATATGAGAAAGAGAGTTTCTCTCTCTTCCCTCTCTCTTCAGCCTGAACTGGTATTTTCTCTCTCTAGAATTGGACTTTCTCTCTCTACTTTCTCTCTCTAGAATTCTCTCTCTAGATTCTCTCTCCTAAGATTTCTAGAATTTTGAGAAGAATGATGATGAATTTAAATGATCCTCGTGATGGATTTTTGATCCGTGATCGTCGGACGGTACACTGACATCCACTTTGATCAGATCAAGTATTTTTAGATTTTATTTCTCACGATCTTATCGAATTGTCCACATGATAATTTTAGCATGATTTGATATGATCGATCAGAATTTGTTAAATCATATTGTCTGAAGAATTTAAGATGAGTTTTCTCTCTCTAAAATTTTCTCTCTCTAGAATTTTCTCTCTCTAAAATATTCTCTCTCTTGATTGATTCTCTCTCTAAAAAATGGTTAGTGAATGAAGAAATTTCTTTTAATAAGTCTGATCTGATTCTAATGAAAAATCCTGATCCATGATTGTCAGACAGCGTACTGGCACCCACCTTAATCAGACCATGAATCTTTAGATTTGATCATCCATGATTTCGATCTAGCCATGATTTGATTTGATCATGATTGATTTCACCAATTGAGATATTGGACCAATCGTAATGTTGGATTGTGTCACTTGATCAATTCGAATTGTACCTCATGAATTCTCTCTCCTTTGATTCTCTCTCTCCACTTAATTTTATGAAATCGATGAAGAAACCTCGATCCTATCACTTCGAATCTGATTTGATCTGATAGTCAAACTTTGGATCATTTAGGTCCTAATTAGATTTTGATTAGATAAAATTAGATGATCGGACCCAATCTAAACCGTTGAAATATGGTATTCGTATTCTTTCTAATTATTGAAATTGACTCTGTATAGGATTGTGGATGTTTGATCATGAGATATCGCGATATGATCTATGAACAGAATTTTTGGAAGAAAATTTATAGAATTATATGGATTTATTGGAATACGTTTGAGGTAAGTAGTGTTTACTTTTACTCAATTTATCTGGTATATTATGAATTAAATAAATTTATGCATGCTTGCGATTGAAATTATTTATTGAAATAATTGTTGAAAATTATTTATGATGAAAGTTAATTGTAGAAATTATTTATGATTGAAGTTATTTGTTGAGCAATTATTATGATGATATATGATCTCAAAGAATGTTATAATTGATTTGACTCGAATATCAATTAATTTTATTATTCTTGAAAATAATATATGAATTGGAAGACAATATGAAATTGACAACCTGACTGTGTTGAGGACCCCGCCAATGGGGGCATATACGTTGGCAATTGACTGTCCTGAGGATTTACGTCGCCAGTAAGACCAGCGACATGTCGCCAGATAGACCAGCGACAAAACCGCCAGCTAGACCAGCGGTTCCAAAGGACTTGGCTGCCAGATGATTCGCAGCCCACCGCAAGCAGATACGCGGTATTATGACCCTGCCACAGGGATAATGTGGTCATAGTCATGGTTGGTAAGAAGAATTTAAGAAATTTATGAATTTAAGAAGAAAAGTATAATTAGAAATTATGATAAATTGACTTTTATATATGATTGACAGTATGAATATGATTTCATGAAATTACATATTGATTTGTTATGCATAGTATTATTTGCCTGATTATTCAGTTAAAGGTATACATTGCTTACTGGGCTATTTAGCTCATGATAAGTTTTATATTTTTCTTACAGATTCAGAAAATTAGCATGATGTGGGATTTTGGTTGGGAGAGCGATTAGAGATGGAGTTAACTCATTGATTTAGGATTTTTCTCAGAATTGATTCAAGACTTTTAGTTTTGTTTTAGTGTTGACTTTGTCAGACAGTTACTTTCTTTTGAACACTAAGTTTTGATTTATTATTTGAATTAAAATTTGATTATTGAAAAAAAAAAATTATTTAACTGTTTGTGAAGATATCATGATGAGATGCCTTGCATGCTTATGAGAAAAGTATTCTATAAATATACAGCGATTGCCATGATCTTCGATTTAAATCTCGAATCAAGAGCGTGACACAATTAATTCTTTCTCCCTTAGTTTGACTGCCCTTTGTGTCTCCTGACTTCAACGATACCCTGTCACAATTATCTATCTGTTAGGACGCGGACCTAGAGGTGAGAGCTGGTCGCCACCCCTTACCAAGATTTTATTTGTTATTATATGAGAAGGAATGGATGGGAAATGCCTGTCATCCACCTTTTGACAGCCACTTGTTCTGATCCATATATAAAACATCTGGCAGGCATCATACTCCAAAAACATGGGTAAAATTATTCGTTTAATTTTAATCATTTCGATCCAAAAATTAAATAATTAAAAAAAAATAATTAAAAATTAATTGAAATAAAAATAATTAAATCAAAAATTTTGATTCAATTTGATCTAATTATTTAATTTTTTTAATAATTTTTTTATTTTTTAATTATTTATTTTTGATATAATATATTTAAATAATTATTATCGATTTATTGTTAGTTTGTTACGTTACATTTAACTAAATTTAAAAATTATTAGATTTATTATTTGATAATTTTTATATTAAAAATTAATAATTAATAATTAATAATATATTAATAATTAATAATTAATTAATTAATAATAAATAAAATATAACATATCAGAAATTATATTATCTACGATACAAATAAATAATCTAGTATTATAGTAAATTATAATAATAGATCAAATCTAATATCCAATTATTCATCCATATAATCAATGAATTTTTAAAATATTAAATAATATAAATTTAAATTATGATTTTAATTTTTGATTTAATTTTTTGATTTTTAATCAAATCGAATCTGAAATCAAAATTTTAAAAAATAAAAACTAAAAATTAAATTAAATTATTTTTTATTTAATTTCAATTTAATTTTTTGATTCGGATCAATTTTTGGTTTGAAATCAAGTTATGGAAAACCCCAAGGCATGTCCTTTACTAATTTTTCATCTTATATAGATATTTTGATGTGACATCAGCAATGATAACTTTGATCCAAAAGCATAGGCATGCCGTTTGCTAATTGTTCCTTTCTTTTATGAAGCTGATGATCTTTACAGGGAGATTAAGTAGATCAAGCTAAAAATAGTAAGATTTGAAAGGATAAATTATCTATGTACTAGAAGTTACATGCCTAAAAGATGTGGTGGATAATTAGTAAAATTAGAAAGAGTTGAAGTGTCACTACTGCCAAGGATAAAGGGTGAGGCTGCTCTTTCAATGTTTGGGGCAGCTCATGATTGTTTCGGAGGGGCCTTGACAGCTGGCTATGACCTTTAGGTTGGCTGGGTGACTTTGTTTTGGACCTGTTTTTTTTGTTACTATGCTAGTCCAAGTACGATTGGATAGTGTACAGCTTTGTTCTCTTTTCTTTAATGATTAGGTTGTAGATATATTCACCAAGGTCGATCTTGACATTTTTGAGACTTAGACTTGGCTTTCAAACTCAAGCAAGCTTCTACCATATCATCTTGAGTCTTGAAGAAATTGATACTGTACTAATTCAAATATGATCGGTATTATTTTTACCATATTGGTATCACTAGATAATTTTCCTTGTTAGCAACATTACAAGGCTACATATTGATGTGCATATTGTTTTATCATTTTTAATCTCTTGTTAAGCAAGAAAATTCTATCTCAATTGAAAATTCCTTGAAAATTTCTCCACCAAATATTTCCTGTGAAGGAGGAATAGCTTTTGGGTGTTTGCCTGTTGGATTCTGCCCATGTGAGGCCCAATATTTAATGGACCACATGAGGGTTTGAGAGTGCCCTTTCTTTTGCTCTCTCGTTCTCTCTCTCTCGAACTCTGATACACACGCATGAGACCCGAACGCCGCCACTCGAGAAAAAAAAAAATCTTTGGCTGGAAACTTTTGGCTCCAATCGGAACGGTGATTCAACTCCGATTGGTCCAAAAATTTACAGACGTGTTTCCTGCATATGGTTCTCTACATCCAATGGTTTGATTATTGTTGGATACTCTCTAACCTATATTTTTATTTGACTTTAGATTGTGAGATTTTCGAATTGCTATTTGTTGTGGATTTGATGATCTGTGATATATGTGATCTCTAGAGTTTTCAGAAGAACTGTATATCTCACTGATTATAGTGAAAATTTTTCTCTCTGACTTGGCCCGTTGTTTTTTCGATTTTTGAATTTTTCACATAAAATTTTTGGTGTTCTTTTGTGCAATTTAATTTGTCTTTATTATTGGTACTGGTTATTATTGGTTGCTCGTATTTTTCTTAACAAATTTGTATCAGAGTCAGGTTGGTTACAGTGATATTGTGTGATTAGATGGAGGACAATAATACAGACACCATATTGAAATTAATCCAGTCGAATTATTCGATCTGGAAGCCAAGGATAGAGGATTATTTATATTGCAAAGATTTGCATGAGCCCATCGAAGGAGACAGTGCGAAACCAGAAGGCAAGTCAGAGAAAGAGTGACAGGTTATGCACAGGAAAGCTGTTGGATTGATCAAGCAGTAGATTGACAATAGTATATTCCATTATTTTGCCACAAAGACCCATGCTAACTCACTCTGGACAAAACTAGAGGAGTTGTACGAGAGAAAGAGCCCACAAAATAAGAAATTTTTGATGAGAAAGCTAGTCAACTTGAAGTACAAGAAAATCCGTTCAGTGACTAAACATCTCAGTGAGTTTCTTGACTTGATGAATCAATTGACTAGTGTTAAAATAACCTTTGATGATGAAATACAGGCATTGCTTCTACTGAGTTCTCTACCTGACAGCTGGGAGACACTTGTTGTATCATTTAGCAATTCTGCCCCTAAAGGTGTTTTGACATTGAATAATGGTGAAGAACAATATGTATAATGAAGAAACAAAACGCAGAGAGCAAGAAATCTCTAACCAATCTGAGGCACTTGTTATAGAGAGGCGAAGAAGAAGCAATAGTAAAGCTCCTCAGCACCGTAACAAGAACAGAGGGAGATCACAAGGAAGGAAGAACATCAAGTGCTACCATTGTGGCAAGATAGGACACTACAAGAATGAATGCAGAAAACTCAAAAGAGAGAATTCAAGAGAAAGAGGTGAAAAAAAAGATAACAAAGAGAAGGGTACAGTAGCAGCAACTTCAGATGGGGATGTGTTTGTTGTCTGTGATGATGGATATGTCAACCTTATTTGTCAGGACTCTACTTGGATAGTTGATTCAGCTGCTTCATATCATGTCACATCACGATATGATTTTTTCACATCCTATGTGAAAGGTGATATGGCCAAGTGAGAATGAGAAACAATGATGTTTCTAAAATTATAGGCATGGGAGATGTATTGCTAGAGACCAGCATAGGAGGCAAGCTATTAGTGAAGAATGTTAAACATGTGCCAAACATTTGCCTCAACTTGATTTTCACAGATTGCCTTGATGAAGAAGGTTACTGTAATACTTTTAGTGAAGGAAGATGGAAGCTTACTAGAGGCTCACTGATAAAAGCCAGAGATAAGAAGTTAGATACTCTCTACAGGACAGAAGCTAGGATATGTAGAGAAGAAGTGAATGCTCTTGAAGATTCATCCATTGAGCCGTGATACAAGAGGCTTGGTCACATGAGCAAGAAAGGCCTAGAACTTCTTGCAAAGAAGAAACTCCTGCTAGATTTGAAAGATACTGATCTAACACTATGTACTCATTGTTTTGTTGGTAAACAACATAGACATGCATTTCATAGATCATATCCTCATAGATGTCAGAGTTTTCTTGATTTGGTTCATATTGATGTATGTTCTATGAATACTAAAAATCTTGGTGGTACTACTTATTTTGTTACCTTTATTGATGACCACTCTAGAAAGGTTTGGGCATATCCTTTGAGATCTAAATATCAGGTGATAGACGTATTTAAGCATTTTCATGCAAGTGTTGAAAGAAAGACTGAAAAACAGTTGAAGCATATTCGTGTTGATAATGGTGGCGAATACAGAGGTCTTTTTGAGAAGTATTGCAAAGATCTTGATATTAAGCTTGAGAAGACTATTCCAAAGACGCCTCAGTACAACGGAGTGGTAGAAAGGATGAACAGAATAATTGAGGAAAGGATACGATGTATGCTTTCACATGCTAAGCTACCTAACTCATTTTGGGGTGAGGCAATGAGGACTGCAGTTGATTTAATTAATCTTTCTCCTTTAGCTCCATTGGATGGTGACATACCAGATAGAGTGTGGACGAAGAAAGATATTTCTTACAGACACTTGAAAGTGTTTGGCTGTCAGGCATTTGTTCATATTCTTAAAGATGAGAGATCCAAGCTTGATAGTAAGACAAGACAGTGTATTTTCTTAGGTTATGGACATGAAAAATTTGGCTACAGACTGTGGGATCCAGTTGATAAGAAGGTGATCAGAAGTAGAGATATTGTGTTCATAGAAGATCAAACTATTGAGGATATTGAACAGACCAAAAAAAGACAGTCGTTCAGAGATGATCTCAGTGACACAGATATAGTCTCTTCATCTGCAGTTAACAGAGAGGAGATACAGGGAGATCACCATGAGCCAGTAGATGCTGAGATTCCTGTTGATGTTACGTTTACACCTGATGAGTCTCCTACAGCTGATGAAGCAGTTCCTGAGCAGTTTGGTGAGCAGGAACTTACAAAGCCAGCACATTTGAAGAGATCTAGTAGGGAGAGATAGGCTTCTACTAGATATTCTACACATACTCCTACACATGAGTATGTGTTGTTGACTGATGGGAGAGAACCAAAGAGCTATCAGAAAGTTACTTTAAGTCAGCAAAGTGAAGAGTGGATGAAAGCCATGCAAGAGGAGATGCAAAGTTTGTATGACAATCACACCTTTGAGCTGGTGGAACTACCTAAGGGTAAGAAAGCACTCAAGAACAAATGAGTGTTCAAAGTAAAGACCGAAGAGAATAGCTCACAATTAAGGTATAAGGTCAGATTAGTTGTGAAGGGCTTTGGTCAGAAGCAGGATGTCGATTTTGAGGAGATCTTCTCATATGTAGTGAAGATGTCATCTATCAGAGTTGTGCTTGGATTAGCTGCTACCTTGAATCTAGAGATTGAATAGCTTGATGTGAAGACAGCCTTTCTTCATGAAAATCTGAAGGAAGAGGTATACATGGAACAACCAGAAGGGTTCAAGGTCAAAGGCAAGGAGCATCTTGTATGCAGATTGAAGAAGAGCTTGTATGGTCTAAAGCAAGTACCTCGACAGTGGTATAGAAAGTTTGAGTCATTTATGACAGATCATGGATATACAAAAATCTCTTCTGATCATTATGTTTTTGTTAAGAGGTTTGATGATGATGATTTTACCATACTTCTGCTTTATATTGATGACATGTTGATTGTAGACCATGACAGAAAGAAAATTGACAAGCTGAAAAGAGAGATGAGTAAGTCCTTTGCAATGAAAGACTTAGGACCAGCTAGACATATTTTTGGTATGAGAATTTTTCATGACAGAAAACAAGAGAAGTTATGGCTCTCACAAGAAAAATATATCGAGAAGATTCTTGACAGATTTAATATGAGCAAGGCGAAACTAGTGAGCTCTCCACTTGCAGGTCACTTTAAGTTAAGCTCTCAGCAGTGTCCTACTAGTAGAAAAGAGAGAAAAAAGATAAAAAAAGTGCCTTATGCATTTGCAGTTGGCAGTTTAATGATGCTACGATTTACACCAGGCCTGATATTGCTCATGCAGTTGGTGTGGTCTATAGATTCCTCTCTAATCCAGGTAAATAGCATTGGAAAGTAGTGAAGTGGATATTCAGGTATCTTAAAGGAATATCTGGTATTTGTTTATGCTTTGAAATTGATAAACCAGTGTTATGTGGTTATAGTGATGTAGATTGGGCTGGAGATGTTGAATCCAGAAAGTCCACTTCAGGATACCTGATTATTTTTGCAGGGGGAGCTGTGTCATGGCAATCCAGATTGCAGAAATATATTGCTTTATCGACCACAGAAGTAGAATATATTGCTATGACTGAAGCCTGTAAGAAAATATTCTGGATGAGAAAATTCATATGAAAACTGGGACTAGAGCAGAAAGAATTCACAGTTTACAATGACAGTCAGAGTTACATCCATCTCAGTAAGAATCCAACTTTTCACTTTCGTTCCAAATATATTGATATTCATTATCATTGGATTCGTAATATTTTGAAAAATAAGTTGTTATCTTTTGAGAAAATCCATACTGATAGAAATGAATTAGATATGTTGACAAAAATATTACCAAGAGATAAGATAAAGGTGTACAGACAGATGACAGGTTTGGTAAAGCTCCTACATTGGTTAGAAAGGGAAGATTTATTGGATTTTGCCCAGTGGGGCCCAATATTTTATGGGCCACGTGAGGGTTTGAGAGTGCCCTCTCTTTTGCTCTCTCATTCTCTCTCTCGATCTCTGATGCACACGCATGCGACCCGAACGCCGCCTCCAGAGAGAAAAAAAATTCTTTGGCTGGAAACTTTTGGCTCCAATCAAAATGGTGATTTAACTCCGATTGGCCCAAAAATTTGCAGACATGTTTTCTGTATATGGTTCTCCACATCCAATGGTTTGATTATTGTCAGGTACTCTCTAACTTAGATTTTTATTTGATTTTGGATTGTGAGATTTTCGGGTTGCTATTTATTGTAGATTTGATGATCTATGGTCTATGTGATCTCTGGAGTTTTCAGAAGATCTGTGTATTTCATTGATTATAGTGAAAGTTTTTCTCTCTGGCTTGGCTCATGATTTTTCTGTTTCTGGATTTTTCACGTAAAACTTTTGATGTTCTTTTGTGCTATTTGATTTATCTTTATTATCGGTGCCGGTTATTATTGATTGCTCGTATTTTTCTTAACACTGCCTGAGCATGAAAAAGATTGTAGCCAGGCCAACTATTTGAAAAATTTATGAGGAACGCAAGCAGATTTGATCATTCTAAAAGCAAATAGAATCTAAATTTCTAGAGTCTATCACCATGTTTATTTTCAAATTTGGAAGCACATCTAATTCCAAAACTAGGAATTATCTCCATCTTACAAATTGATTTGACCATGTGTACAAACTTGTTGCTTAACAACTAGACATGCAAACCAAGGTGGACTAACCATGAACTCTATAGTCTTTATGCTCATGTATAATCAAAATGAGACATGCTTCGATTACATGCGTTTGATTAGCATTAGTTTCGATTACAAACCAATGAACATAGAAAACTATGTCGTATTGTTACCGGTGGTTCTTTTTAAGAATGCTGACTTTTTATTGAGACCTTACATTGCATCCTCAAAAAGAAGAAGAAGAAGAAGAAGAAGGGACCTTACATTGTGTTATTTCTGATGAAAGCTGCTGTGCTAGAACATCACATGGGCAGACTGACAAATAGGAATTTTGGTAATTATCATATAAGCAAATCTAGTCTTTTAAGTCCTAGAGACCGAATACTTTCAGTAGTTGTCCAGAGCTAGTAAATTGTTTCCACTAAAAGAATATCACAAATTCAAATGTTAGGAGCTTGAAAAATTATATTAAGAGATTGGCAAATTGAAAAATCATGTTTCTTGAAATCGTTAAGATCTTGGTCCATCACTATCTCTTTTTATTGGATCCTAGTCTTGTTTTTCTTTTTAGTTTTCAGGAGGGGGGGGGGGGGGGGGGCGGGGGGGGGGGGGGGACTGTGTGATGGTGCAAACGAGGAAAATGTTTTGCAAGAAATGTTAAACACTATATGTTAGAAATTCTTAATGTGTAAGGAGATCATCAAGAGCATAATGAATTAGACGGTTGCATGGCCATTCTTTGTTGCTATAAATCTTCTCAACTATATTTTTAGCATGTTTATCTCAAAAAAAAAAACTTATATTTTTAGCATCTATATCCTTGACTACGAGAAGATATTCACTGCAACAGTGGTACTACATCAAAATTGTCACAACCTAATCAAATCCTGAGAATCGATGGTTAGTGTGGAGCATTATTTATGAAAAACGACGAAATATATGACATTCGATGAAATATAAATATTTTTATTAAATTGTGATAAATTTGATATGATATTATCATTGCAATGAATATTTTTTTTTATACATTTAGTATACGGATCAATGGATCTTAGTAGAATATAAATATATTATAATATCCGGAATATCCATCAAAATCGGATCTTAAAATGGATCTCAGAGGGTCAAACATGTATGACTAAGTCGACGATGACGTATTTTGCGTCGCTTTCTTGAGGCAGTAAATTA
Organism: Elaeis guineensis; assembly: GCF_000442705.2. NCBI lineage: Eukaryota > Viridiplantae > Streptophyta > Magnoliopsida > Arecales > Arecaceae > Elaeis > Elaeis guineensis. The sequence goes on from NC_026008.2 coordinate 34,748,685, forward strand.
AAAAAAAAAGTTATCCGTATAAAATAAACAAAAGCTTAAAGTGATACATGGAGGAGCTTTTTCTCCCCTGCGGTCGTTTTCATGCACAGTAGTTGGTTGGTTGCTTGTGGAACCCTTCACCCTTCCCCCACCATCTGTCCTCTGCCGGCCATTTATTGGAACAATTGATCCTGGCTGTCCAATAATTGAGCCGTCCAGAATGGACGGATGGATTCAGTGCATACGTGCGTGCGCGTTTTTGACTCTGGAGGAATCCCTCGGCTCCGCAGACCTTTCTCTTAAGCTGGTCGTTGGATCTGCTATAAATCCCAAACAGAAAACAGCTTTTTTTTAGAATTCCTCCTTCTGTTGATTGCTTGAGAAGGCGTACGCCCACCGCCCACCCGATTTCCACAAAAAGTCAAAGTTTCAACGTCAGAGTACTGGATTCCTCAAAGATAAGGTTGATGATATCTTATAACGGACGCATAAAAGATGCTATGAGGATACTAGTTCTACCGTTCGTTTGCCTCGTCAGCAATAGAGGTAAGCGCCACGCTTAAAATGAACGGATTAGATGTGATGCGGTGGTCGAGAGGGATAGCAGATCGTTGTACGCGTAGAAAGTTGTATGCGGTCCTGGTGACTTGGGGTCTGACGGCAGCCGCGGTTCAGATGAGCGGTCGTGGGCCCCAGTCCTCTAGGTTTTCTTGGAGGGACAACTTGGGCGCGCCACCTGTCCTGTCCATCCCGTCATTGTCCACCTAACTGGTTAGGTCTTGGGCTCCCACTTGCACACAAAAGAATTTAAAATAGTATCAGACCGTCCGGTCCAAACCGGTCCGGTTCATTCTATGATCGACCTAACCACGCCACAAAAATCTTGGTCAAATCTTATAGCCTGCTGGTTGTCAATGCAAATAGAAGCTTTGCTATTTCAGCTACTGTAAACTGATACAACTCAAGATGTCAATCATTATGTAGGTCAAAAATGTTTAACATTACCTTTAACTCATGTTAGCTTTTTTTTTTTTTTTTTAAATTACAAGATCTTAAAACCAATGCCTACCATAATTAGTTCCATTTATCTGTATCAGTCCACATTTTTAGCTCTCCATTTGCTAAATGTTGATCAAGGTTTTAGAATATCTTGATTACATTTAGGAAAAAAAAAGAAGAAGAAGAAGAAGAAATCCAATCTTCCTTCTTATATAACATAAATCTAAATATTTTATTTCAGTCTTAAAAAATAAAGTTGCATTACCAAGCACGATTTTCTATCTTATGCACTTATTTAAAATTGATAGACTTATCAGCAAAAGCCACCACATCAAAAGAGTAAAGAAGCAGCAGCTTGTAGCAATGTTATCAATATTTTATTGCTGATACAGTCTCCTCCCACAAAGGCAGTCCAAGCCGGTTCAGCCAAGCCGGCTGAATTCGTTGACCCAAGTGCTGCTCCATAACCTTGAACCGGTCCAACCTAAAACACAACCTAAATAGCAGCAGTGTCAACCAAGTCAGATTCCAGAACAAGGAAATGGTCCAGTCCACTGCATGCCCATTCCCTTCTGTGTCTCTCTCTACCCTTCAACCCATTATATACTCGGCCGGCCATCCAAATCCCTCCTCCATACCCTCCCTTCGGAAAAAAAAAAAAAGAGAATATCCCTCCATCCCTCCCCTCAAACCCCACCACATGAAGGCCTAAAAATCATACTCCACAAATATCACCTCCACCTGAGATCGTCTCATTTTCCCTCAATATTTCCATCTTTCTCTCACTAAAACATCCCAAAGCAATGGCTACCAACGAATACCAAGGCGGTTTCTCCCTCTCCATGTCCTTCCGCGGCCGTTCCCTCCTCCGCCGCAACCAAGTCGTCTCCATGGAGCAAGTCCAAGAACAGGAGCTCCACGAGCTCGACCTCTTCCACTCCCACGTCGCCGACCGCCTCCTCTCCCTCCTCCCCTCCGACTCCCCCAAACATCCCCTCGAGAACCCGCCTTCGCCACTCTCTCTCGCCTTTCTCTCCAAGCTCCTCGACACCCTCCTCGCCGTCGAGGCCGAATTCCGCCCGCTCCTCCCCCTCCTCGGCAGCGGCCCCTCCGGCGCCGCCGCCGCCTCCCGCCCCGTCGCCGACCTCCTCGACCGCGCCGTCAAGTCCCTCGACCTCTGCAACGCCGTCTCCTTCTCCCTCCACTCCTTGCGCCACTGGCTCCGCCATGCCCAGATCGCCACCTCCGCCCTACTGTCCCCGAGCCCCCACCTCGCCGCCGCCCACCTCCTCCGCGCCCGCCGCGCTCTCTCCAAGCTCCTCCCCTCCGACGGCGCCTCCGGCATCCGGACCGAGCGCACCGGATCCTTTGGCCGGCGGGAGACGAACTCGAGATTCTTGTCTTGGAGCATGTCGAGGAACTGTTCGGCCCACCTCGCCGCTCCCCGCGGCAGCGAGGGGGGCGCCAGGGAGCTGGCGGTGGCTGTGTACACGATGAGCGCCGTGATGGTGTTCGCGATGTGGGCTCTAGGTGCGGCGTTGCCGTGCCAGGAGCGTGGTGGGCCGCCGGTGGCGCCGCCGAAGCAGCTGCCGTGGGCGGCGTCGATGGTGGCGCTGCAGGAAAGGATCGCGGAGGAATGGCGGCGGAGGGATCGGAAGGCGGCGGCTGCGGGGCTGCTGGTGGAGCTGCAGGAGGTGGAGGGGTGCGGGAAGGTGCTGATGGAGGTCGTGGAGGAGGCCTCGGGCTCCTGCGCCGCTTGCGGCACGTCGCTGGAGAGGGAGAGGGCGGAGGAGGTGGCGCAAAGGGCGGCGGAGCTGGCGGAGGCGTGCCGGAGGCTGGAGGAGGGGCTTGGGCCGCTGGAGAGGCAGGTGAGGGAGGTATTCCACCGGGTGGTGGGGAGCCGCGCAGAGGTGCTCCGGAGCTTGGGTCAGAGCGCGCGCTCTACTCCCGCGCCCTCTCCCATTGCTTCGTAGTAAAAATTAAAATCCCTAGGCTTGGATTTGGGTTTTTCTGGAACTATATATTTTTATCAAATTCTTTCATGTGTTTATATGTGAATGTAACATTAACTAGATCAATCCTTTTTTCCCATCTTGTTTTAAGTTTATTGAGTACACAAGGATGAAAGCTGAGGCTTCCAAGATCCAAAGCAATTTAGGAACTTAATCTTAGTTTTTCAGACTTGCTAGGAGTCAATTTGATTGGTTATTGACTGCATCGAAATGTAATATTGTTTGTAATTTGTAATTTCATCTGCTTCTGTAAATATTACTTGAAAATTATTTAATTCAGAGATTGAGAACTTAAAAATCAATTGAATCGGACCGAACCGGCCGGTTCGGACCGAAACGAGATTGGGACGGTCCAGAACCTCTCAATTTACGGGTGGATGTGTGAAAACTTCATCCGAACCGAGCGAACGGTACGGCTCGATACCGGATCTCCCTAGGCTTCGCCATCTCCACATACGTTCGATCCCTAACCATAATTTGGCGATTTGAAAGTGATTTATAGCCAGATCTTGACTAGGGTTGAGCGATCACATCGTTGGACTTTTGATGTGATTTAGAGGGCATCTCTAATCGATTCCATGGGATTAGTTGTAACCGGCCTCTTTGATTTCTCGCTGCGTCTGGACATTTGTGCTGTTCGATGGGTCCATCCGTGGCAATCTAAATATTCTATCAAAAAAAAAATGACAATCTAAATATATTTTTTTTGTAAACTACCAGTATTATTTATATAAAAAATAAGAACAACGCTGCATGTTAAACAGATCAATAAAGTGGAACTTCCCAAAAGATGATTATAATTCTCACTGTTATCTATTTATTTTGGAGTATATGTGGAATATATAATAGATAAGATAACTATTTGATGCGTAATTGTCGCCGTGAATCCCTGCTACTTATCTCGGTTCGGCGTGAGCTGAACAATTAGATTATTATATGGTTGAGATTTATGTAACATCGGATTTAGCCGAAATAAACTATCATCTTGTAACATTATGCATTATAAGTCATTATCAGAGAATCTGGAATTTTAAATCGAATATGCCAAATAGACTATAAAAACGGCTATAGGTCCACAAGAGGGTCTCAAAGTATAAATTTTTTTTATATAAAAAAAATATAAATTTATTTTTTAAAAAAAATTGACAATCTAATAAATATATATATAAAAAAAATCGATTAGTTATTTAGATTATCTGTGTAAGCAACATATTATCATCTATAAATATCATTTAGATTAAAATCAATCTGCAACATGTCATGTGTCTAGATTTTTTTTATCTGATAATTCTTAAAATATTGAATTAAAGAATGATGTTATTAAAGTTCATTTATGTGATTTAAATGATGTTTTTAAAGTTTAATATTATAATCTTCTTGAAATTAAAGTCTTCTTATATATATAGAATATGAATATATATTAAAAATTTAGATGGATATTATTTTATTATTTATAAATATATATTTTTTTAAATAATTTATTATATGGCTTAGAATCCGTGTGCAACGGTTGGCTCAAAGATAGTATACAATGAATGGCTACTTCAAATGTATTCTTTTTTGTAAGCTACCAGCATTATTTATATAAAAAATAAGAATAATGTTACATGTTAAACAGATCAATAAAAGCTGAACGCCCCAAAAGATGATTATAATTCTCACAGAAAGATTATATAATTAAAATAATCAAATAATTGAAATACCATATGTTGTTGCTGACTGTTATTTATTTATTTTGGAGTATATTTGAAATATGGAGTAAATAAGGCAATTATTCGGTGCATAATTGTTGCTGCGAATCCTGACTTCTTATCTCGGCTCGACATGTTCGGAACGATTAGGTCATTATATAGTCAAGATTTATATAATCAAATTTAGTCGAAATAAACTATTATCCCGTAACCTCATACATTATAAATCATTATCAGAGAAACTAAAATTTCAAATAGAATTTGCAAATAGACCATAATAACGGCTATGGGTCCAGGATAGGGTCTTTTGAAGTACATATTTGTTTTTTTTCTAAAAAAGGATTGGCAATATAAAATGAATGGCCGTAAAATGAAAAACTATTGAACTTGCTTAGGAATAGTTTCACTAATGAAAATACTTTGGAATTGATTTTTGAATTTTAAACCTTAATTATTCTTTGATTCAACGAAAAAAATGCTGGAGTATTAGAGTGAAATAGATCAAGCAAATATTAAAACAAGATTTCGAGTAGTCTATTTGCTTTTCCTCCAACAAAAAGATTTAATTACTTTTCAAATGTTAAAATGAATATCTATATATTATATATGTGATTTGGATATTGTATAATATCTTATTTATGTGATAAATATGTATATTTCTTGGTTAACTGTGAACATAAAATTATAAGTATGGTATATCTGGATGTTTGGGCATATACTTTCGCACCTACAACTTGATCCTCGGTTCAGTGCTTATTGTACTATCTATGGCCGATAAACGTTCAATCGTTGATTCGTGCGAACCTTCGTGAATACAGTATTTTGCTTATAATTAACTTATTCACTGTGCATCGAAAAGAAAGGAGCTTTTGCGATGCAATATTTCTTCTATATTCTTGTAGATTTAGTCTAGATTAATGATAATAAATTTGCATTTTTTGGCTTATAATATTTGCCTTTGCCTAAGAAGCAATCTGTTTAATTAACTTCTTTCATGGCTTTTTTTTTTTTTTTCTTTCAACGGAGGAAGATTTTAGGGCTGTTGCCCACTTACATGAGATTAAAGTCCTAACCATGAAGCAACTCTTCTGTTCTGCTAACTACTTTTCCAAGTTCTTTGATTGATTTTATTATTTTGATCTACATTTTGGTGCCAATTGCATTGTTGATTTGGTTTGAACTCAATATCTAATTGAAAAAATATTCTATATCTACTAAATCATGTAATTCGTTAACTCTAAGGATTAATTTAGATGAATAACAAAATATTTGAATATATATTTAGATTAATATATTTTTTAAGATTATATTTTTTAAAAAATTGTAGAATATCAAGAGAGTAAATTTTAAAAGTGCAATCAAAAATAAATGAAAAGAATTTAAAAATTTTTGGACGTGATATACATCTAAAATAAAGTTAGAGAAGGATATCCAAAGATTGGGATCAAAGAATATTTCAAATAAAAAAATTTACAAAAAGTTTAGTGGAAGGCATCTCGAGTCAATTCAAAATGGATTCGAGTCGATTTAAGCTGAAAAATAGAAGAAAAAAAAAATTGATTTGCAAAAATTTCAGCCGGCATGTTCTCGAATCGACTCAAGTATGATCCAAGTCGATTTAAATGAAGAAAGACGAAATTATAATTTTTCAGAATAGAAAAATTTGTATCGAGTGGCAGCTCAGGCTGGCTCAAGCAATTCGAGTCGACTCGAGCAATTCGAGTCGAAGTTACAAAAAAAATGATAGAGAAGCATGTTTTCGAGAAAATAAACTCAAAGACCATTCGAGTTGATTCGAGTCCAATTCGAGTTTCCATGGTTCGTTCTGCAGAATTTGCAGAACTGTGCAGAAATACTGCTAACGATTTTTTTTGAATTCCAATTTGTTAGAAATAACTTTTTGAGATTTCAAACAGTAGTTTATTATCTCTAACAACCGTTTAAAGTGACAAGACATAAGAATCAAAGTGAAAAAGCAAAAATCAAGTAAAAAAATTCAAAAGGCATTGAAAAAAGAGTATTCAATTTTTAACCATTTGAACCATCAAATTTAGAGATTCCTTTCAGCAAGCAGACAAGCTCATCCCTTCAAAGACTTCCACAAAAGAAGAATCTTAAGCTTCAACGACAATCATTTGTTTATTAAAGGAACTTTAGTGTTCTATTGTCTTTTTCTTTCATCTATCATTATAACTAGTTTCAATTGAGTTTTGAAGTTAGGGGATAGGTTTATTTAGGTCTGGAAATTGGATTGTAAGTCAAAGATTGGTTTTGTACAGGTTGTGGTTAGTGATCCAATATAAAATCAATTGATTTTTGGGTAGTGAGCTCAAAAAAACTATCCGACTTTAATTTTAAACAGATTATAGTGAAATTCCCAAGTGGATCTTGAGGAATAGACGTAAGTGCTGGAGGCACCAAATCACTATAAATTTGGGTATTTGTGCTTGTCAATTTCTCTCTAGCTTTCTATTACTTTTATATTTCTGCTCATTTGCTTGCATTAAATTTTGCACTCACCAATATTTTATTAATTTATAAAAATAATATATTATTAATTTAAATTTTTGTAAAATCTAATTCACTTTTTCTTTTTGGGTTGTCTTGCTGGGCAACATAATTATCATCAAAATCTACTTCACAACCATGGGAGAAGACTTATCAGTGGAGGTCAAAATGGTGTTCCAAATATTGTCTTTGCAAGTATTGGAGTCCATAAATGGAAAAATAAACCTAATCTTGAACTTGTAAAGCAAGGAATGAATTTTTTTGGAGCATTAGTGGCTCTCGTATAGACTTTTGCGTGGGCTTTACATCTTGTTATATGATTTAGTAACGATATACTTGTTTACAACAAGGGTCCAGCATCAAGAGAGATTTGATTGTTGTCACCAATAGTAACCAATGGCTTAATTTTGAATACTACTGTGTTTAGGTTTCATACCTGCTTATAATATTCTAGTTGTCTACGGATTTATTTGATTTAATTATATAAAAAATTTTAAATATTTTTTAAAATTTTTTAATTCCATCTTAAATTTTTATTCAGTAAGTCATCTAATTTTTAAATTGATTCAATTTAAATTCTAATCATAATTCCAGTTGTTTTGCTGTGATGTATCCTGTGATGGAGTTTTCAACACAAAAAAAAAATGAGATTATCACGTGTTATTAAATGATAATTCTGTCAAAATAGATCAATAAAAATTATAATCAGAACCTGAATTAAAATAATTTAAATATTAGATAATTGATCGTACTAAATAAAAATTAAGAATGAAATTAAAAATCTTCGAAAGGATAAGAATTTTTTGCATAATTAAGCTAATTTATTTTTACTTGAGAGAGTTTTACCGGTTAATTGATGCTTCGTTCCGCCCGAACTATTTTTATCGGCCGCCGGAGGCCGCCATCTCCGCGGCGCGGGTAGCGCAGGAGGACCCGGCAATAACCGAAGCCCCACTACCATCCCCGCCCTCCGCTGACTCTCACTTTCCGCGTCGGCCATGACTTCGACCTCCACAGGCTCGAGGTGGGTCTCCCACTGATCATCGGGGGCATCGACATCCACCACGGCCGCGGCTGCGAACGGTGAAAGCTAGAGGTCGGCAAAAATTAGGGTTTCGGAGTGGAGGGTTTTGGATTCTTTTGTTCAATGTGATTGATTGATTGGTCTGGCTGCAGGAGATGTGTTGCTTCACCGTGTGGTGGATGCGATTGTGGGGGCCTTGGGGCTTCCCGACATCGGCCAGATCATTCGCGATATTGATCCCAGGTGGAAGGGCTTCGCGTCCTCCGTCTTCTTGAAAGAGGCTGTGAGTTATAATACTCGGCTTGCCTTCTTTTGGCTCCGTGTTTTCTGATTTGTGTCTGTAGTTCATTTTTGTCTTAATTCATAAAGTCGAGATTTTTTTAACACCAAAAATGTAGATCATTTATGATTTTATAACAATTTGATACTAGTCTGCTTTATTGTAGAAAATGATCTAGAATTCTACTCAGCATTACTGTTTTATGATCGGGCAGTGATGCCATTTGGATGCAGTCTTGTGGGATTGCGGTTTAGGTTGGGCTAGAACTTTAATGAAGTAAGTTGATCCAAGGTAAGACGTTGGAATCTTTCATCATAATGTTGGAGAATCCAGCTAATTTTGGATTGCATAATGGTAGCATAAAATCGGGTGTGAAATTAAGAAACTTGAGTTACCTGATGCTGATCTTGCCCAGCTCTGAAAGCAGAATAGTTCAATTGCACCACCCTATTTGCTGCCTTTTCCAGATGCATAACCTGATGTATGTTGCCTATTTCTGGATGAGAGTACTTGTGAGGGAGTTGAGTCCTTGGAGACTCACACCTTCTTCTACAGGCAGTGATCCAACAATACTAGTCTTTAGTCATGTTTTCAATGGCCTTCCTGTGTCATGACTCACCAGTATAACATTTGATGGTGATTCTTCAATCATCGATTTCACTTAAATTTTTTTTTTTTTAATTTTTATTTTTTTGCTATAGTTGGTTGAATCCTTGTAACTAGATGTTGATCAAGGAGAAAGCTTAGTTAATGTTTTTGTGATCCACTTTTGCTTTTTGTTTCAACTTTTTGGCTGATTGAGGACATCATTTTTTTTTATACTGATGATACATTCAATAGCTTTATATTTCATCTTGTCAAGCCACATGTAATCACAGAGTTGGCTTTCTCTTCTTCTTGGGATCTATAACATAGAGTCCAATTTGATGCAACTGTAGGGAAAGGGTTCTTAGTCCTCTTCAAGCTATGCACAGAATGTAGGTTTTGTGGAACAATAAATTCTATAACCTAGACATTGAGGGTTTAATGGAAGAATAAATTCTGATGAAGGAAATGATGAGTAATAATGAAATATAAGGCCCATGATGATTTAATCAGTTTTTTTAATCTAAATTTTCAAATTACTGTTTTACAGTTGACAGAATCTTTAGTTGTCGGACAAAATACTCATACATGTCTTTAATCAACAAAACTTAAAAATAAAACCATAATAATGCTCAATAAATGCCTGCATGACAATGTTTTGTTTGAGGCTTCAGAAATGACGGGAGCAAGTCCCTAAATTACTTTCTCTTGACTTCAGGATAAATTTTTATTTTTATGGATTTTTATTTTATAATTCCTTTTGCTGTTTTCCTTGTGATCTTTTATTTATCAAATAGGGCCTATCAGTGATCTAAGTGGATTTCATATGATTTGGTAATTTTACATTGGCCTTATAGTTCTATCACTTATATAACTCACCATTTTTTTTCCTAGACCATGCTTAGGTTTTTTGGACTTTCTTTTCTTTACCGGCCAACCTCAACACATAATGGTGTTTTATCATTGGGTCACATCATCCACCCTACTCTGATATATATGAGGCATTGACATCATGGGCCCCATCTTTCTTTTTCCTTTGTTTTCAGAAGACGAGGTGCAAAGTAACAAAAATATTTTTGCATTTTACTTATCTCAATTTGATACACTGTATTTGTCTTAGTTCTTCAGCTATTGTTCTCCCAAATTTATTTCCGGACCATCTTTTATGTCAATCAAAAAAAGAAAAAAAAAATCATATTGTTCACTCACTAACAACTCTATCATTCAGAAGCACCATGTTTTAAGGATCTTTCTCTTGGATAGTGAGAACACACCCGTAACAAGAATAAAATGGCATGCCCTCATTGAAACTTGTCAACCTTTGTTGTCTTTATCAGAAAGGACCTTGCTATCGAGTTGATTACTTGTCTCTTTTTGCGAACTTTGTATTAATATCTTGAAATATATGTTATTATATCTGGATGCCTAGTATGCTGTATCAAAATGCTATGTTGGTGCAGCTGGCTGTAGTAAAGATGGCATGATAGTCATTGAAGTCAATAATGAGAAAAGAATGGGTAATTGAAAAACCCAAATCCCAGAAAATCCGAGATATGACCATTCACCTTGTAGGAACTAGGAAGACTGGTATAAGGTTCCTATGCCAACTAAAAGAAATACTAAGGACTCCTATCATAGAGTAGTAAAAGAAATATAATGCACAGCTATTTCCATGCCATCTTGCACATCATGCGTGGCATCCAAATTCCCTTTTAACTTCCATGCTGTTTTTGATAACTTCAGTACTGTATAAACTTGGTCAGGGAGTCTGTAGATGTTATTTCCATTGATACTTCCTGTGTCTAGGAATACCAAATTGACATACTGAGAAAACCAGCCATGCCCATCCAAAATCATTTGCACCATCTATCCATCTGCTTCTTTGTTTCAATCTGAGTTTCCACATTTGCTCTATGAAGTCTTTTCAGATATAGTGCAGTTTGCACCAACCCTCCTTTGGATGGGAGGTTCACAGATCCTTCCCAAGAACATAGGATCAGTGATTAAAAATCATTATATTAAGTTAAATTTTCTCTTTATAGTTTTGATATAGACCTCTTATTAGTGACTTGCATTTGACACAATTGTCATCCTAATTTTTCTGCAACTGCTTTCTTAGCAAAGTCTTGGTAGGCATGAAAATATATTGAGGAGCTGTATGTAACTTGTCCGTCAAATATAACAACTGGCATTTGATAGCTTAAGCTTGCAGTGAAAGATTGTAGTTAGGCATCCCCATAGCATTCAAGAGGTGAAATATATTTAATGCATTTGTGTTGTATGGTACCCTAAAACAAGGTTCATTATTAATTTGGATACTGTTATGGGTGGAACTCTAGTACCCGGTCCGAAGACAGACAAACTCTGGTCATGGCCGACCAATGCATTGGCCACTGACCCTCATATCAGCCCGCAAACTATACATAAGTTTCCGACTTGTCATCATCATCATTGTTCATGGGCCATTGATCCACACGTGAGCTGCCAACCCTAGCATCTGTGGTTGAACCCATCTCCAGACACATCGGATTGCCGATCCACATGTCGAACACTTCATACGGCACTCGGACATCGGACACCGATTCAGGAAGGGTCCCTATCCCAATATCATCTCCAACTAGGGGCTCTACCACTGATCCACATCTCCAACAGCACACGTGATGGGATGTCAAGCTATGTTCTCCTTAACCCCTGTTGATCGCCATATTTGAGAAAGCTGGCAAGAGACCCCCTTACAGTCCCATCAAATCATGCCACTCAGCGTCAAATCATGCCACTTCTCAGAGCGGTTGGCTGCATGCCAGATAAAGTCCTGTCAAATCGCGTAAGTGGCTGACTGCGCACTGGATAAGGTAGAAAATCAAGTCAGACATCTTAGAGGGGTACTTCTAGAAAAGTCAGGACGGCCTCCTATGACTTTTTATCCTTTACAGCTCCAACATTGATCTATAAATAGAGATAATCAGGGAACCCTGAAGGTACAAAAACTCTAATGCGTTCTTTTCCATCTATTCCAGATTTCTGATTTGAGCATCAGAGGATTTCCGTCGGAGCCAATTCCGATCAGAGACTTGTTTCATAGGTCCGGTCACCGTCATCTCTACCGGACGCCACTACACTGCAGCAACTCCGACCCGAGCCCGGAATTTGCCGCAACAGATACTAAAAACTATATAGAAGGAATAGAATATAAGTGATGCACAACCAATTGATATACATTTTATATTCTAAATTCTTTGAATGAAACATGTATAATTAATAATGTTTTAGATATCATCGTCTAGATAATTTGTAGCACTCTTAACATTATTCAGTTTGTACTTGCCACCAATATCATCATGACCCAAGCCTTTACTCATCAAATATGGGGTTGTTATAGAGCATGACTTCAAGATTAGAAGGCTTAGGTTGCATTTGGCATTATTGTCGCTTTCTTTTTTTTTTTTTTAAAATGGAAACATGAATGCTATTTTCTTTTCAGATTTTTGACAACACAAAATATGTTTGGTTCACCTCTTTTTTTTTTTTTATTTATAACAACAAGGGCTGGCGAAGTGGTCGACAATGATGGAGAGGGAGAGGGTATAGGACTGGCAACATTGTTGGGGACGAGTAAGAGCTCGATATAGGGTGGAAAGACAACTGAGAGAGTGGCAAAGGGAGGAGTAGGAATGGGATGAGAGATAGCTTGGTGTTGGGCGGAGAGATGGCTGGCGAGGCTCTGGAGCCGATGAGGTCATGTGGGGCAACGGGGCTGAGGGCAAAGTCGGATGGAAGAAGAGGGATCAGGAGGCTAAGGGTAAAAACCCTTTTTTTTTTAAAAAAAAAAGTGGAAATGAAAATTTCCACTTCCACTTTTTCTAAAAATAATGAAAGTTTCTTTTTAGAAAAATAAAAACAACAAAAACGGGGTAACCAAACATAATTTTTCTGCATTCGATTCTGTGTTTCTGTTTCATAAATGATGAGACAAAAAAAAAGTACCAAACAGGACCTTAATAGATTTGTGCAGATTTTACAACCAGTTGTCACCCTAATGTCAACCATCTAGAAGTGGGGAAGGGGAGGGGACAGCTATTCAGCTAGTAAGATTTCTGATTTTTCTTAATCTGGTTTTTTGTTTGAATGAATATTTTGTGGCAATTCCAATAGCTAGTTTTGTTTCTATTCCAGGTCCATGTATTCCATCCAATCAGTCTGGAAAAGGCATTGCTTCAAATCATTGTAACTTTCTTTTTTTGGAAGGAAAAGGAGGCTCGAAAAGCCACCCATTTATTAAAAGAAATGAATACAAGTACCAGTCAACCCATATGTACAAAAGGAGGAAGGGGACAATACTTCCTGAAGCTTTGGCTGTATCTTTCAAAGAGACAAGTGCAGCTGCTACTTCAAGAATTTAACAAAAAGGATTGACGTAGTCTACATGCAATACAGAAACATCTAAAGAAGAGGGGATAGAAAAAAGGATAGGGAACAAACACATGGACAAAGTAAAAGAAGGATTTACAGCAAGCCTCCTTTTTACAGAGACATTAGCCAAAAAACCAAATGGCATGAATCTTCAGCAATGGATTGCAGACTTCCTTGAAATTTGAAAGGATATGAACTTGGAATTAGACTAATGCATGAGGCAGGCTATGAACTTGGAAAGTTTGATGCCATATTGATCCTACAAAGGCCAAAACTCAGTCCACACAAGGAGGCCATTAGAGCAACCTTCTGCGATCTTCTTGGAGCAGACCCATCTATTGTAAATCTTAAAGCAGAATCTCATGAGAAGGTTGACAGCGTTGGAGAAACTAGAAGCACTGCAGTTCACACTGTGGTTCTTCTGATGACGAGGTAGCAGCGGACCTCTCTTTTAATGAGAGAGATCTTTAATTCATTTGTTGCTGTTGTATGCTAATTGTTGGATACTGTATAGTTGTCCATACAGCAAGCATCATAGGAGATGCAACTCAAGCTTGCTCCTTCAATCTATAACCATTCAGTCTATATCTACTGAAACTCTGTACTATCACTGCATTAATGAGAATTCCCGAATTAGATTTGCTCGCTTTGTCCTAAGCTCTCTGCATGATAAACTTCTGGTTTTTTTTTCCTAAAAGGAACACTCTGGCTAGGTTTTCACTTGGCTGCGTTTTCTTTAGGTTTCTGTGGACTGAACTTCAATTCTAGAAAGCTGGTACAGCAATGAGGCTACAAAATAGCTGCAGCCTGTTTTTCTTTTTTCTTTTTATTTATTTACATTCCACAAGTAAAACCCCACCAGGATGAGGAACATTGTCGATGCGGAGATGCAACTTCTAGGCTCAAGTGCAAAGTCTCTGCAGTCACACGATTCTTTAAGTCGAACTACATAACACTGAACAATTTGTTCGATCCATATGGCCGACAATAGAGGAGGAGCTAACAAAAGATGGTCATGATCTGTGGCCCATCTGGAATTTTTTCCCTTTTCTGCTTAGTTCTTTAACCTGTCAACTATTTAAAAAATTTACAAATCTTTAAGGTACTTCAGAATGAATGTTATTTGTTTCTCTCCTGCACACGTGCACACACGCATAGAGGGTGCTGTTCATAGAAGTGGGAGACTATCTGGATCATTTTAAACTGACATAGGGCATGTTTTCCTTATGTGCTTGCCTTGTTGGTTTAAAATGACAAGTGGTGTGCTTTGGCCACCTTGGGGCACTGTGGAGGAGCCATATGGGGCGAATGATCGGAGCTCGGCCACCTCGGTCCCTCGTCTGTGGTCCAACAGCCATTGCTGGCATTGGACTTCTTCAGGTAATGAGCACTTGTAATCAGTTTAAACTGTGATAAAATATTCACAATAAGACCGATGTATTATATAGTAAACTCGCTGCTAAGATCTCAAAGTCAAGGAAAATCTATGTTTAAGGTGTATCACTACTTCTCATTATGCATGAGGAAATTTATGGAAAGTTTCTTTTTAGGGATTGATATTTTTCTCACACTCTCTCTCTTATATTGTTAGCTATATATAAACATTTGATAGTTTCAGCCATCTAGAAAATTGAGCATGTTTCATATCACCATCAAAATGCATTGATCCTCTAATCATGATCATGTTATAAGCATGGTTTAATGTAATAGTTATTACAACAATTTCATTTGCAACGCTTTTAAATGCTCCAATTAGTTTAGTTTAAACTTTAATGTATTGTTTGAATTTTGTTTCTTGTTCTGCAAGTTACGTTTCTCTGCTGAATTTTTGAACTCTCCTTAGAAGGGAAGCATTCTATTAAGATTGTTGGTACAATTCGATGGTGGATTATCTTTTTCAACTATTGGAATAAGATGCATCTTCATGACATGTGTTTGATTCTTTTATGCATCAGCTGCAAATATATGCGACTCTTATCTTTGATTATTGTATATTATCTGGAAGTTAGGTGTCTCAGTACTAGATGTTAGATGATGGAAGTGATGCTTACAGGTTGACAATATCTATCATGAGACTTTATTGTACTTGCAACAATGTGATCTTATGGAATCTAACAAAATTACAACTGCAGTTGATATAGACCAATGAATGTTGGTCAAGCATTTAAGGTAGTTTAAACAACCCCATAGGTCAGCATCTTCTAGCAATAAACAGCTAAACTTTCAGTGGACATTACATTGCGTTTGTTCTACTGAGTGTTGTTGAAAGATTGATGATTGCAGCAAATCTTGGATCTCAAAAGATGATCGGACAGTTCGGCAAACATATGCTTGAACTTGAAACTCACATCCTCATTCATTAGAAGTGAAAATTGTAATTTAAAATTGTTAAAGAGATTGATTACACTTTATCCCTGGCTGCATGACACAAGTTCAATTCAAAATTTAGCCTACATGCTTAAGATTTCCTAGCAATTGATTTCCAGTTGCATCAAGTAATGTCCCTTACAAGAACTACTCAAGAACGTACATCGGTTATAATTTGCTCAGGCTGGGGTGGAGATCTTTGAAAAAAAAAAATCAACATAGTAATTAGTTTTTAGCATTATATAAAAAAGTTACCCATCCTAATTTTTAAGAAAGTTGCAAGCAATCCAAGTAGGTTTTATTATATAAATTTGGTATTGGAGGGTGCCAGCTTGTGCAGTTGATGAAGTCCTTGGAGATGGTACTGAAGACATGATCTGCACCATTAATCATGATCCATTGGTGTAATAAGATGATCACCGTTTTATGGACTACTTTGAATCACTGTCCTTTATTTTCTTTTCATAGTTAGTCGTTATCTTACTTGAAAACCTAAAGCATTAAAACATTTGGATCTTGCTAACTCTTATACGTAGTGTAACTAATAAGCAAAATACTACCGGCCAAAAGTATTAGGATAATATAGCTTTAATCATCAACTCATAACTTATGCAACTTGTGGTCGGTCTCAAACATTTCTAGATAATTTAAATCAATAGATTTAAATATGGAATATCTTACTCTAAAGAAAAAGTCATGACAGTATGATGTTGTAACAATGACTAATATAAATTAATATCTTAAAGCCGAGCCACTGTTTGATTAGGGTTGGCAAAATCTGATCTAAACCTGCCAACCAGCATGAATTGACCTGAAACAAATGGGTTTGGATGGGGCCTTTTAATAATCAAGTAGGTTTGAGTGATCAAAATCACCTTGGTTATGAATTGTCAGATTTAGCAAATGCAGTTGATAGGTCTCTAATTTTTTGTTATAATTCAGTTCACTCTTTCCCTAAATTAGAAGGGTCATACAATGATTGATAGCATGGACATTGAGATTTTAGGATACGAGATTTTATTTTAGCTAGTTTTATCCTTGATTAATTTATAATGGCTATATATCCTAAATTTAAGTTTATTATAATTATGATAATACATTTGAAGTTACAGTAGTCTTTGTTGTTTGTGTTTTTAAGATAGCATATTTGCTTTAACTCTAGTTATATGTATAATTGATGAATAAAAATTAAATGAGTTGATGCTCATTTATTTGAAAATAAATGGATCAAGCATGGCTTTAGATTTCTACCCAAATAGGCCGAGTAATAAGCTAGGGAATAAGGGTTTTCTAATCTAAACCCGGTGAAAAGCAAGTAGGTAGAATAGAGGGTGAGATGATCTTCATCATGTCCACCACCACCACTACCACCAATTTTCCCATGATCATCACCAGCAGCATCACAAGATGGCTGCCATCATCACCACTGATGTCGGTGGTGGGGTTGGCGTCATCGATATAGGTCCGATCACTTAGGATTGGGTGTGATGTTTTGGAGAAGAAGGAAAGAAAAAGATGGATCAAAGAAGTTGGACCCTCCCCAACTATTTATAAAGATATATTAGATTCAACAATGCATAGCTTATGTTTTTGCCTATAGTAAACAATTTACATTTCGATACTAAAAACACAAATGCAGCAATTTAACTTAGATCACTCACATCAACCAGAACATAGAATTCCATTTAGTCTTCCTAATGAATTGCGATGCCTTGACTTGTGCACAAGACCTTGGGTAGCTCATTGCACAACTTTAGGGGCAACTCTATGTTCCACAAGGTTCGCATTACTGCAGATACAATTGTCGAAAGTGGCTAACCCTATTTAGATGCAAATGAATTGAGATGGAATCACTCATGCCGATGTACCAAACTTTGAACAATGTTTGTATGTGTCTGCATTTTATGCTTTTAACAGACCGATCTGAGATATGAGAGAAAAGGATGATGATAGAAGAGCCATGCTAGGAGCCCTACTCACAAGTATAGCAGGAACAAATGTGGAGGAGAAAATTTACCGACTTAGTTTATTTAAAACTAATCAGACAAGAAGGATTTCAGAAAAATTATAATTCCATCAACTAAAGACATTTCACCCAATGGATATAATGTAAAAAGAAAAAAACACACGGACACGCTGGCTCAAAAGCATGCATCCAATTGCTGAGATCCCACTTATAAATCGAATTGGGTCGCTTAATAACTAGTTTCGAACCCATCTACTATCTATGATGAAGTGCACCACTTATGACACATTTCATGCACATGGTAAACCAAGACTGTATGATAGACCGTATGATCCCATGATCATCTTGAAAACACATTCACAATCACCGTCGGCGCAAATATCCCACGGCAACAATGATGTTACACAAAACATACTTGTCTAATGCCTTCAAAAAAACCCCTGTCATGAATCATCGAGAAGGCAATTGCAGATTCATCATTCCTTGACCAAAAACTTGGTGGTCCATTTAATTTTTCAATTTAATTCAAGAAGCCAGCTAGTGTGGCCCTTGCCAACTATTTATTACCTAATGATGTACTCCCCCACAATCACACGTCCCTTCTTTTCTTGGAACAGCAAATGCTACTCAAGCATAACAGTGATAATGCTAGCTTTCTATGTCTTGTATATTATCAAAATCTTCCTTAAGTTAGACTTAGGGAGGGGTCAAGAGAGAGAAGCACACACAAAGAGAGAGAGTTCTAATTGCACAAAGGATTCCTTTGGGAGGTTTTAATCTCATTCTACATGAAGAATGGATTCCTCGTGTGGATTTAGGAGGTTGGGGAAGCCCCAAATCGTGCCCACATCGCCAAAGAAGGACGTTGAGGGAACTGATGAAGAATGAGGGCCCGGCTACATTAAACGAATGGAGACATGGTGGAGACATCTCATCCATATTAGACTAAGTTAGCTTAACCAACCATCGCTTGAAGAGATTCCATTTACTATCTATACTTTAAGAAACACTAGTAGGCCCCTTATTTTCTGTTGCTCCTCCCCAAAGCTATATGCTAATCATTTCCCCTTGCCCCCCTACCCCACCCTCTAATTCCTTTCTTTTTTTGCTTGCGATCCATCCAAGCAAAAAGCCTCTCATGTCAAATGTGGTGAGTAATTTGTGTCAATCAATCAGCTTTCTTATTCTCGATTTCTTCCTTCATACATCTCTACATCACACTGTATAAAACCTGACCAACAATATTTTAACAAACCCAAGCAATACTCTCTGTCTATCAACTTTTTAATGACATTGACTGAATACCTTGCATCCTTTTTTATAAAAGTGTTTTCTCCACATCTCTTGCTAGAATCACTAAATGCATGATGAAGCCATTAATATTATATGTATCATTTTACTTTAAAAAAATATTTATAAGAGAGTGGAACCAATAGAAATTATATGCAGGTTATGGTAGCTCTATGTTTGGAGTGGAAGTTTCTTATCCAAAAATTTATGCATAACTACTTGAGGAATTATTCTTTTCTCTCCATCTCTATGGTAGATCTTATCCTACTTTCTTTGGTTAGCACATGGGAGACCATTCAAGAAAGGAAATTTCTGGAGAAGCATCAAGAGGCCTTTGTCTCATGGATAGATGAGTACTCATCAATATGCGAAGATTTTTAAGGGTCTATGGCTACCCACATTGGAAAACCTTTGAGTCGGATTGGGCATGAAAAAAAGTAATCATGGACCACCTCCAGAGGAGATTAACATGCCAGCAAAATAAGATGGGAACAGATTCAAATGTAGTTGGAAAGGCGAATGGAACAACGTATGACCATGGGAATGATAAAAGTAGCTCGAGACGACATGGAACCTTTAGACAAAGTCAACCTAGAGGCTGAGTACATCTTAGGCTCAAAATAATCAGGGGTTCAGATCATCTATAATACGTGTTTTGCACTATAAAGAGCTGTACAATCTCTATAATAGCCATCACATCATCCCTCCAAGAGATGGATCACTGTAGTTGCTCATATGGAAAATCTAAGCAATCATGGTTGATGCCAAATACGGTATGCATATGAAATGAGCGATAGCTATCCATCTCTAAGATAAATGATGTAGCTACTGTGTAAGATTGTACAGTTTTTTATAGTACAAAATACACACCATAGGAGATCCGAACTCGATAATTAGACCCAACAACCTTAGCTCAAAAGCCATATATTAAGTGACTCGTTTGATAGTTATGTACGTTTCAACGTCCACCTAACTGAAATAATGAAGGCTGTCGTTCTGGCCCCTCTCGAGAAACAGATCAAATAATTTTGTTACGAGTCACCAGAAAAAAAAAAAAAAAAAAAGGCCAACTAATTATTGTGGCACAGATTCTTTCTTAAGAATTTGGGACCCGCAAGTATCAACGAACGATGAAACATATTTAAGATTTGAATGTGACACTTAATATAGTAGGCATTGCGTCAGCTTTTTATTTTTAAGAAAATGGCAATGCGTGATTCCTCATCATTCTATCAACGTGTCAACAAAGTTGAACTGAAAAAATAAAAAAATCTGGAACGTTGTCAATTCCCATCGTTTTTAAATTCTCAATGCATATGCTCATCCACTGGATGCGCGCGCGCACACAAACAGATATATATATATATATATATATATATATATATATATATATATATATATATATATATATATATATATATATATATATGTTATTACATCTATCTTTTAAGTATTTACTTCATGTTTAAACATTTTCTGAAACTTTGGCAACTTATCAATCCTCATATCAATTCTGAATTTTCCTGGCCTATTTGTTCAAGATTTCAAGTTCTACCATTTAGGGAGGCCTCCCATCCTGGCTCAGATGGTTTTTTCTTTTAACAGCAATGGGCACAAGCTATGCCTTGCATATTTATTGTATGAAGTGCATGCATTGCATGATGTTAAACATATGTTTTCTTGTTGGCTGCCCTTATGACCAGTTGATTTGACCATACAACTCCCATGTTAACTTTTTCAATAATAAAAAAAATGCTATCAATGCCACACATTGCTAAGTTAGGGATGCTCCAAGAAGTTTCTATAAGAATGTTGGATTTCATTTTTGTGTCGTCCAGTAATCAAATCCTCAATGAGTCAATCTGCAGTATACCCATGTGTCATAAAATACCTAGAGATGTAGAAATTTGTTCTCTTGGGTGGAAAAGAGAAGGCTTGGCAGAGTGTGCACAAAACAAGTGGAACTAAAACCCCGGCACAACTCTAAAAAGCAACCTTTCACCTCGAGCACAGAAAATTAATTGAAAGGCAATCCTATATGTGAATGTAGGTCTAACAGCGCTCATGGGTACTCAGGCACCATTCATAAAAGAACCTTTTTTGGCCAAGTAGAATCATGGAACACTAAAATGAAGATATGATAGTTGGAGAGGAACTCAATTGTCTCTATGACACATACAACATAATCTGCGATATACACCGTAATAATGGCTTATGTTGTGAGCCATAAATCAGGCCATGTCAAATAAGTCAGATATATCTAAAAAATTTTGCTACGGCACTCCAAAATCTCTTTTAGTTATTTTATTATTGGCTATTCACTACAAAAATTTTAAAGATTAGCAACAACATTAGCTATGAAAATCCAAGCCGTCGCTAATAATAATCTTTAATCATCAAAAAACGATCCAAAAAATTAGCCTAGCGACGGTTAAATTTAAAATTTTAAAATTTTTCAGTTATAATTATAATTAAATTAATTAATTACCGATAGCTATTGGCGACGAAAAATTTGCCATCACTAATAATTTTAAAAAATAATTATTTAAAAAATTGTGAATAAATTTTTTCTGATAAAAATATTAGCGACGGCGGTTAATTTTTAGCGATAGAAGTTCACCATCGCTAATACTTAATTTACCGACGGCATTAGCGATGACGTCCTTTGCCGTTGCTAATAATTTTGAAAAAAAATTATTTAAAAAATTATGAAAAAATATTTTTTTTGATAATAGTATTTGCGACGGTGATTAATTTTTAGCGACGGAAGTTCCGATTGCTAATACCTTTACCAACGGCATTAGCGACGGTTATTTTATCGTCGCTAATAGTCTGCTTAAACTACATCCCCTGACCTACGAGAGAAAAAAAATTTCTCTCATGCACCTCATCCCCTCCCCTTCCCATGATTCCCCCCTCGCTGTTGCCTCCTCCTTCCCAGTGGTTCCCCCCTTACTGGTGCCTTCTTCCCGACAGTTCCCCCCTCCTTGTGCTCCGACGTCCCGCTGCTCCGAGCCTGCACAATTTTCTCTCCCCTCATCGGCACTTCTTTCCCGATGGTTCCCCCTCCCCGGCACCTCCTTCTCGATGGTTCCCCCCTCCCCGTGCTTCGACGTCCTGCAGCTTTAAGCCCGTTCTTCAGCCATGCCTGCGGCCGCCCCGAACCCGTCGGCCCCGATCTCGTCGGCCCAACCCTGTGGCCCCTGCCCCGTCGCCTCCAGCCCGCGGCCCCAACCTCGTCGGCCCCTACCCCACCTGCCCGACCATGCAGCCTCGACCATGCGGCCTCGACCTGCATTGCCTTCCTGCGGCTCTGACCAACACCACCTTTTCACGGCCTCGACGCCCCGCTGGCCCGACCATGCGGCCCCTGCCTCGCCGCCCCCAGCCCACGGCCCACGGCCTCGACCTCTCCAGTTCTTGCCCCACCGGCCTGACCATTCGGCCTCGAGCAGCGTCGCCTTCCTGCAGCCCCGACCTCACCAGCTCCTGCCCCTCCGACAGAACCACGCAGCCCCGACCAGCACCGTCTTCTCGTGGCCCATCCTTGCACCCTCGTCTTTGCAGTCGCATCCTCGAGCTGACGTCCCATCCCTGAGCCATCTCCTTGCCCCTTAGTTCTTGCGCGGTAGCCCGTCTTTTGTTGTGAATATTAGCCACGACTAATATCGTCACTAAAAATTATTTTTTATTTAAATTATGTTAATTAAGTATAAAAAATTAATTAATTAAATATTTAATTAATTAGTTAGATATTTAATTAATTAATTAGAAGCACGGGATTTGGATCTTAGCATGCAAAGCGCTTGGATCGAGAAAAAGTACCAGATAGCATTACGAAACACCGGGTTAGGGCGTGCCTTGTGCGCTCGGGCCTCGAGTCCTAGCTGGCATCCAAGACATTTAGCCTCTGCATGTCCTGTGCGCTTGGGCCTCGGGTCCTAGCTGGCATCCAAGATATCTAGCCCCCGCGTGTCCTGTGCTCTTAGGCCTAGGGAAGGTGTCGATCGGTATTACAAACATATAGCTGGGCATGCCCTACGTGCTCGGACCTCGGGTCCTAGCTGGCATCCAAGGTATCCAGCCCTCACGTGCCCTACATGCTCAGGCCGATAGAAGGTGCCAGATAGTATTGCAAATATGGAGCCGAGGCGTGCCCTACACGCTTGGGCCTTGGGTTCCAGTCAGTGTCCAGGGCAGCCAGTCCTCGCACAAGGGCCGAGTTTATATTCTACGACATCACATAATTGGATGTTAATTTAAGTAATCAGTTAGGTGTTAATTTTAAAAAAAAATTACATTACATGGAACCATAAATGTTTAATTAATATACATATTCTACTGTATCCATATATTTATATATTTTTACATGGATGGAAAAATTATATACATTGGTTAGTTGATTATCCAGTATAGACAGTTTGAAAAATATAAATAATTCTATAGGTCATTACAGTAATTAAACGGTATGTTGAAGGTTCGAAAAAAAATTTTGGACAGTATTTTTCTTTAGTTCTCCCCACACATCTTTAGATGTATGGGAAAAACTAAGAAAAAATGCTGCCTAATTTTTTTTAGCCCCTGTTGTATATCATTTGATTACTATAATTTACCTATAGAATTAATATATTTTTTAAATAGGATAGGACCTTTTATACTTATTAGTTGATGATAGGATGCATTTACTATGTAAGCTATTTTGAATGATAAAATAATTAATTAGCAGTTGTCTTATATTTATGTATATACATAATTCTTAGATAGTATGCCATGGATCGTAGTTAGATGGACCGTCGAGTAGTCGACAGGATGATTTCTGCTGAATATAGAGAGGGTGTAGAATACTTCTACGATTTTGCTTTTGGGAATGTAGTACTCTTACATCAAGGATGGGCTCATTGCCCTTGTAACAGATATGGCAATAGAGAAATATTTGATAGAGATACAATTACTGTCTATTTGTATACGAGTAGATTTATATTAAACTATAAGCATTGATACTTGCATGAAGAGACATGAGAGAAAGTTGCAAGGATTAGAAGTGAGTAAAATAGGAACACAGATAAAATGGTAGATATGGTTATGGATGCGGCTGGTCCTGAATTTAACTGAGATATGCAGGACGATCCAAAAGTTGGCAGCAGCGATTTTTATCGTATATTGAAAGATGCTGATGAACCGCTGTGGTCAGGATGTAAAATACACACTATATTATCAGTTATGTCAGAGTTGTTGAACTTGAAGGCTGAATTTAATATAATGGTGAATTGTTATGATAGGATGGTAGCAATAATAAAGAAAGTGCTATCGAAGGATGAGAAGCTTGTTGGGAGCTTCTATATTTCGAAGAAAATGGTGAAAAGATTGGGCATGGGATATGAAAATATAGATGCATGCCGCAATAATTGCATGCTTTTCTATAACGAGGACTAACTAAAGAGTTCATACGATGTATGCGGTAAAAATCGATTTAAACCGAGGTAAGAGAGTAAGAATCAGAAAAATATACCATACAAGATTCTTCGATACCTTTTCCTCACTCTTAGGCTTCAGAGGCTCTATTTGTCCAAGAGAACTGCTGGATAGATGAGATGGCACAAAGAAATGATTCACAAGCACTCCGATATGATGAGTCATCCATCAGATAGTGAGGCATGGAAGCAATTTGATGCTTGCCACCCTTTATTTACTTAGAAATCATGCAATATCCGACTAGATCTATCTATGGATGGCTTTACATGGTTCAGTTATGTAGCGGCCCCTTATTCATGTTGGCTAATCTTTATTACTCTATACAATCTCTCATTTGGGATGTGCATGAAAGAACATAACATCTTTCTTACATTAGTCATTCCTGGATTATAATATCCTGGTAGAAGCATTGATGTACATCAAGGCCTCTTACTAATGAGTTGAAATTCTTATGGTTCGATGGCATATGTACTTTTGATACATAGAAGAAGCAGAATTTTATAATAAAGGTTGTATTGATGTGGACTATTAACGATTTTTCTGCTTATGGGATGCTGACAGAATGGAGCACTTATGAGAAGCTTGCATGTCTCTATTACATGGAGAATACAAAATTATTTCAGCTTGAGCATGGTCGTAAGCCTTGCTGGTTCGGTTGTCATTGTCAATTTCTCCTCGAGCATCATCCTTTTCGAAAGTAGCGGGACAGTTTTAAGAAAAATAAGATAGAGAAGGACCATGTACCCCCATGTCTCAGTGGTATGAAAGTATTTTAGAGAGTATCTTAATTGGATGAAGTCTAGTTTGGCATGCTATTTGATAAGAGGAAGCTTTTGGGATTCGATAGAACTCATAACTGGGTGAAGTGAAGTATCTTCTGGAAATTACCGTATTGGTCTATCAATTTGATCTATCATAATGTTGACGTCATGCATATTGAGAAGAATATATTCGATAATATTTTCTATACTGTTATAAATGTTAAGGACAAGATGAAGGATAATTCCAAGATTTGAGAAGATATGAAGAACATATACAAGCATCCTCTATTAGAGCTGATTGAGGTGTCACTTGAAAAATTTCTGAAATCGAAAGCATCTTATACTTTAACAAGGGAGCAATTGGAGGACGTTTGTGAATGATGTAAAAATCTTAAAGTCCTAAATGGTTATGCAAGTAATCTAGCTTGGTGCGTCGATGTTAAAGATTGCAAGTCTATAGGCTAAAGAGCCATGATTGCCATATCTTCATGCAATGATTATTTTTATTGGCTTGATGTGATCTCCTTCCCAACTCTATATGGAGTTTTTTAACCAAGCTTAGCCTTTTCTTCAGAGATATTTGTGCTACCAAACTATCTATCAACCACATCTTCAGTCTTGAGGCTAGTAATGTAGAGACCATATGCAAGTTAGAGAGATATTCTCTTCTAGCTTCTTCAACTCCATAGAGCATCTCATGATTCATTTGACGTATAAAGCTAGGATGGGGGGACCAGTGTAGTATAGGCGAATGTATCCATTTGAAAGGCACATGCACAGTCTTAAGAAGAAAGTAAAAAACAAGATCCGAATCGAAGGTTCTATTGTGGAGGCTTATATAATAGAAGAAATTTTAAATTTTAGTCGACACTATTGTTAGAATACACCATCACATGGCAATCCGATATGCATATAGAGATTTTAAAAATTTTAAACATGTAGTGAAAGATAATTTTAAAAGATTTTCAACATCGTTCTAGGACAAGCATATAATATAATGACCCTCGTTATACCAGGACAATCTTATATCAGAACAATGTTAACATAAATCTCTAATTAGATCTAATCTAATCAAGCATGCATATAGAGATCATATCTTAACATAATCCAGACATCATCATTTGTACAAGATCAAGATACAAGCAAAATAAAAATTTGATTTTTATCTTTGTGTAAGTAGATCTTTACTATAATCCGATGATCTGTGGATAACTTCATGGTCTGTTGAAGCCACGATATGATGATCTATGGATATCTTTCATATTTTTTTGAAGCCGCACAAATATCCGATCTCTACAGATATTCACACAAGGTTGATCTGATTAGGAGATCCCGATTTCACCAGAATGCTAGCTCTCTTGCAGATATCGCTTTTTGGATTGTCGAATCTTTGATCTCTTTTGATTTTTTTCTCAAAAAAATCAAAGAGATTCATAGGAAGATCAAGAAATCAAATTTAATCTAATTTTTTTTTTATTTCTCTTCTCAAGAGAAAGAAAAAGATCTAAAAAAAAGAAGAACAAGAGATCCCATCTTTTTTTTTTTTCCTGTCCAACTCTTAGACTAATTATGGAAGAGAAATCATATCCAATTCTTGGACATCTATGGAGGAGAAGATATGTCCAACTCTTGAATATCTATGGAGGAGAAATCATGTCCAACTTTTGGACAAAAGAGAGAGAGAGAAAGCCATATCTAATTCTTGGATAAAGAGGGGGAGAGAGAGGAAGAGACCTTAACAACTAATCTTTGATTGTAAGAAAGGAAAGAACTCCAACCTCACACCAAAACCCTTGTGCCATGCCCTTCTCCCTTTCTTTTCACGCACATATTTGATTTCTCATGTGGAGGCATGCCACATGATCATTAGATTAGATTGGGAGGTGCCTCTTTAAATCCCTAACTATTAGGGTTAGTTAGGAGTCCTAAAGGAGAAGGACACTATATCTCATGCCGCCCCATCCTTTTAATTTGTGCGGCTCCTCCTTTTTATTCTCCTTTTCTTCACACCAAAAGCACTCCAAAATCATCGTGAGATCCATTTGAAGGCACCCCATGTGATCCCTTTTAAATAGGGATTAGTTAGGATTTGAATTAGGTTGGTTAGAGTTTTTAAAAGAGAAGGACTCTTCTCTTTCCACCGCCCCAACATTTTTGTGCCTCACATTCTCATGCCAAATTATTTTCCATGCACGCACAAAAGCATGATGGTGTGGTTCTCTTGGGTGTGGATAAGATGAGAGAGTCATAATCTGGTGGGACTCTATTTTTCTAACAAAATTTCAATCTGATTCGAATCCAATTCAAATCTAAATTGAGTCAAACTCAATTAGAAATTAAGTTCAAATCCTATTTGGACCAGAAAATCTAAATTAAACCAAATCTAATCAATCCAATCTGATTTAATTTAGCTTATATTTGATCAAATTAAATAATTAATAATATTTATAAATTAGTCCTCCTATAACTTATTAACTCTTAGTAAGTCCTTCATGTAACTTTTACATGTTAGTCCAATCATCAATCAAATTGATAATAGAATCATATTGCAATTCGAAATCGCTATTCGATATTTGGATCAGTCAGGATCTCTTTGTGTGTGACTCCGTAGGTTCTATTTTGTTTGATAGTGAGATATTTTAATCTGCATCAAAATATCATTGAAACTTCTCTCAATGAATTGGAACAATTCTAACTCTACCCATCAAAGATCATCGATCATCAAGATGATACTCGATGAGTCTCACGATCCATCAGTAATATCTAGCAGTATGTAGTGATAACCCAACAGAATGAAAGTAATGAATCTCTAAATATAGTTATCGTGTGATTCAATTTTTCTATCATGAGTTCTGACAAGATGAAGATTATGAAAAATTCATCAAATTCTATCATCTATCATATGTAAGATTGGTTTGACTCGAGTTCATTTATGAATTTTCATAGAATTTTTTTTTCAATATTCACACTTGCTTTGAGCAAAGATTTTCTGAACTCAGTCTCACGAATCGCATAGGACTTCTTCTTTTCTGTTAAGGTCGATAGATCCCATCAACATACACATCTTATTCCTATAATAAACCTACTGTAGCCAACATACACCTCAAAGTTCTGTATGGTTTGAAGATCGAGTTATGGTGTAGTCAAACTACAGCAATCTCATTATGAATAGCCGAGACATCGGAGGTCAAAGAACCACTTACACTACTATAGCATCGTGAATGTCACTAAAGAGTGAGTAGACATCTAAATGACTTCTCGTGTTGGTCATGCTCAGTACTGTTGTTCTCTAACAATCATCTGCACTTTTGCTCCGTGTTCTCATATTGTGGACTCGAGACTCGTCTACCCATAAGAAAGTGATGTATGCATCAATCTATTTGAATTGATCACCATCTCCGTGATGATCCTATGGTCGGGAGCAGTTTATAAATCAACTATCAATGATACATGTCTTAAATTCTTAATTTTTGAGAATATATATCATCATCTTGTTAATTTATTGGATGATTCATGGATACATGTACTACATGAATGATAATTAACTATCCTAAATAATTAGATTAAGTATGAAATTATGTCTCGAAAAGAATTAATGTGTTAGTCCGATTTGTTTTTAGGATATATATCTAATAATCTCCCATTTGCACTAAAATAAATCTGCCATAGACCTAAGCTCCATTTTCTCAAGATATGCTTTAGTCCTCTACTGATAAAATGGTTTAGTCTGTGGGTCCATCATATTTTCGTGGGATCTACTCTGATTCTCGAAGTCTTACTTCTTGAAACAGTTGCGAATAAATATTGCTCTTATGTGCTAGAAATTCTGCTGAGACTTAGGCTCCTTAGTAAAAGCAATGGCACCTCTGTTGTCACAATATAGTATTATGCCATTTGATGACATTACACCAGTTTTGCAACAAATCTTTTTTAACCAGAAGGCTTTCCTAGCAGCCTTATAAGTAGCAACATATACGGCTTTTAAAATTTGCAATGATCAATTATTTAAAACTCTTCCAATTTACCGAATCTACATTGCATAAGGAAACACCTTTTCTAATGTAGACTCTCTACCATCATTATCAGACGTAAAGTCTGATTCATTGTATCCTTTTACCCTCAACTTTAATTCTCCTCAATGACCATATCCTAAGTGCTTCTCAAGTACTTAAAAATATTTTCGTAACTATTCAGTACTCTCATATGGATTTAATCGATATTCACTCATGATAATCATAGAGAAGATATATCGGATCATATACATAGTATATATGAGGCTCCCACTAGCTAAAGTATAAGGGATTTAGCTCATGTAGTATATCTCCATAGATGTGTCCTACACATCTTCTCATAAAGATTAATCCCATACGCAAGGGGTCGAAATCTTTTTAGAATTTTTCATGATAAACCCCTTCAGCACCTCTTCTATATACATCTCCTGTGAAACTAACATCCTAATAAATCTATCTCATAGATTTATATCTATCTCATAGATTTATATGGGATATTTTTCAAAGGTCTCTTATAGGAAATTTTTTTAGACAACCATATTCTAACCATTGTCAATATGGGAACAATATTTCCAATCAGGAAGATGAAATCTATATATAATATGAGGAATGTAATAGTGCTTCCACTTATCTTTTTATAAATATATATTTCTTCCTCATTCTTGATGAGATCAAACTATTTGATCGCATTGAGTATCCCTATTCTGAGATACTTGTTTTAAAGGTCTCTACCTTTATATCTCTTCTTTTTGTAGATCGATTTGAATCTAATAGGTATTATATCTGATAGTGGATCCACTAAGATTCAGACTTGGTTAGAATGCATTGAGTCAATTTTTGACTTTATTGTGTTCAATTATTTTTCGAAATTGATGTCTAACATCAACTCATAGTAGTTTTAGTATCATCTCCATGTTTCTGTCTCTTATGAGGAACATTTCCTCTATATTCTCTATTAGAACATTTAAGTATCTTTCAGTAAGATGAGAGACATTACTCGACCTACGAGATAGAGGAGGTACTATATTTGCTGGCTCAATCATGAATAAGTTCTATAGATTCTATAACTTATTGCTCTTTAGAAATTTTCTCTTTGAGCTCAGTTTTTCTCCCACTATGTCCATCTTGGATAAACTATTTCTCTAAGAATATAGCATGTCGGATCACAATCACATTATGATCTTTTAGAAAGTAAAAGTAGTATGTCCTAAACTCTTTAGGATACTTTAAAAACAAGCTCTCATGGATATAACCTCCAACTTGTCCAACTCTTGTCTCTTGACATGGGCCTGACATCCTCATCATGCCATATCTCATATGGCATGATAAGAATAGACTTAGAGAAAACTATTCAGTAGTAAAATTTATTTCTAAAGATATAAGAAA
The DNA here is from genome assembly GCF_000442705.2 of Elaeis guineensis. Classification (NCBI taxonomy): domain Eukaryota; kingdom Viridiplantae; phylum Streptophyta; class Magnoliopsida; order Arecales; family Arecaceae; genus Elaeis; species Elaeis guineensis. The sequence continues at coordinate 34,779,425 of NC_026008.2, forward strand.
AGATCAGTAATGTTCATCATGAATTAGACCATATCAAATAGCATTCCATTTTTCCTTTCCGACACCTCTTGAGATGCACCAGAAAGAGTCCATTATAAAGCTTTATCATTTTCCTTGAGATGGGTTCACTAAGATATATATCTCCTCGATCTCATCAAAGAATCTTAAAAATTTTCTAGTTTGCTTCTTTACCTCATATTTGAATTCTTTGAACTTTTCAAAGGTTTTAGATTGTGTCTCATACATGTACCTATACAGTGAAAAAAAATCATTGATAAAATTATCGAAGTAAAGATAAACAACCTCTAGCTTGCACATCAAATGGACTATATATATTAGTGTATACCAGTTTAAGTATCTCAGTGGTCCTCATCCTGTGTCCCATAAAGGATAGTTTGATCATTTATCCTTGAAGGCAGAATTTACAAATCGAAAATGATTCGAGAGTCAATGAGCTTAAAAACTCATGCTATTCTTTTTTGTTTATTCTGTCCCCTCCAATATGATCAAATATGAAGTTTCATATATACTTTAGATTCATCTCATTTCTGGATCTCTCAGATCCAACAGCACTCACTATGCTCTGATATCGATATCGAGCAGACCCAACATATCTTCTAAAGGTATGTCTCATTTTTTTTCTTTAGGCTTTCTAGGTATATAGGACAGTTTTTTTTTGGCTTGCTCTCAGACTTATGTTTCTTTACAGATTTCTTTTTCTTCTAGGTAGACCTTCTCTTAAAAGTAGAAGTCCATTCTACATTGAGAATCCTACCCTTTGAATTCTTCAAGGTCCATTCAGTGATCACTAATATGTTCAATAATTTAACCAAGTGTAATCAATTTAATTCATGTGGTAGTTTACTATAAACTGCCCATATGAATTGGTAAGGGATTCCAGGATCAACTCCATTCATAATTTTTAATGCATGGTCAAGCTTCTCAAGCTCATCCAAGCCCTTAATTATCATCAAATAATGATCATGAGCTGATTATTTTTTGATCAATTATCGAATAATTTAGTAATATAGCGATATTCTGGATATGATATAAGCTTAATCCTTCGAAACTTACAATTATTTTAGATTCTTAAGTCAGTCTTTATAACTTGTTTAGTTAGTTAATTGGTTCTAATATGTGAGTTAAAGAATTTGAAGCCGATATTTTATTCTATCAAGAGTAGAGATTCTAGTTAGATTTTTATACTTGATTTTAATATTTATTTTAGGATCTTTTAAAATAAGTATGTCTCCTACTATTTTTTCGATTCTCTTACACTTCTTAGATAGAGAACAAAAATCCTTCACGACTAGGATTTTAAGTTGATACTATGGTCTCATCAATTGGTACACCACCTCATCTGACAGTTATTGAAGATGTATCAACTAATGAGTGGACAACTCTTATGCAATACTTTTCTAAAAATATTGTAGCAATTTTCAACCTCTAAGTCCTAAGGCCTCACCTGACAGTTATTGACCTTATTTCTTAGTTAATCAGATCTACCATACACCAGTCGGTGTAAAGTCATTATTGGGTCCCTTATCTGACAGTTATTTAGTTCAAGCCCATCTTTATCCTAGAGCATCTCATTCTATACAGTGATTGTATTTTTCTTGATGCAACTGAACCATTGTGACCAGTCGAGAATAGTCAACATTCGAAAAGATCCGCACATCTACTATAGTGGAAGATCGCTCGACTTAATATTTTTATGAGGAGATTTAATGTAGATCTTCTTAGATTTTAATTGTTTCTTTACATCACATGTAAATCTATAATTATATTGGATCTATTAGTGAGATCGCATCTTGACTCATCAAGATCAGACTTATGATACAACACAATCATGGTGAACTCAGCACTAAACACCCTAAAGCAAAATTTGATCAAACAAATTGGTCAGATAAGTGATGATTGATGGGAGGCTCCCCACTGTTGATGCAATGATTCTAATTAAGTAACCACCTTTCAAAGCACTTATCTTAGACACCAATAGGTCAACCTATTCTAAATTAGGCTTGGCTTTTGGTTCCTCACTATAAATTAAGATTGCATCCATCTAAAGTATATTCATAATATAACCCTACTCTTAAGATTTATAGTGATTCATGAAGATCACCATATGTATCCATAAAAAATACATATATGACTATTACATAGTCCTTATATTCATACTAATTTTTTATGATGTTTTATTTATCAATCTCTTTTCATCCTAGGACAACCATACCACATAACTGTTAGATGTGTGCCCTAGATGCCAGATCGGCTGACACATTCATGTACATATCTAAGGACAAAATTATAATTTTGACTATAAATGAATAAAAAGATTATTCTTCTATCACATTGTGTACATTGTGTCTGTGATACATCCTTTGAGTTAGTAGGAATGTTAATTCATATTTTTAAGAGTTGAAAATTTAAGGCATGAATTTACATAACTAACTCATAAACTGCTCCTGACCATAGGATTATCACGAGAATGGTGATCGATTCGGAAGGTTGGTGTACGATCGCTTCTTTAGGATAGATGAGTCTTGAGTCTACGGTGTGGAGACACCAGAGCGAGAGTACAGGTATTCGTTAAGAACGAGAGTACTGAGCGTGATCACTTCGAGCAGTCATAAAGAAATCTACCTTCTCATCGATGACTAGCTCGATGCTGCAGTTGTATGTCTAGTTCTTTGACCTGAGATGCATCGTCGGTTCACCTTAAGTGTGTTATAGTTTGACTACACCATAACTCGATCTCCTAGCCATCCGGAACCCTGAGGTGTATGTTGGCTGTAGCATATTCATTGTAGGAACCAGATCGCATCAAGATGGGATCTATCAACCTCGGTATATGAGAGGAGTAGTCCTATGGTGATCGAAAGATCGAGTCCTTAAGTCCATGGCCATGGCAGAGTGAAATAATGGAAAAGAATTTTCCATTGGGGTTTCACATCAGACTCAGATCGATCGAATGATTCATATGACTGATGTTGGGTTTGACGAGTTCACCTTAACCCTAATTCAGTCGGGACTCATGATAGAGAAACTCAATCACACAGGTAGCTACACCGAGAGGTTCGTCTTCAGTTCTGATGGGTTGCCACCATATACTGCTAGGTGTCACTGATGGATTTTGGAAGCAATTAGAATGATTTTGATGATCGATCATTCTAATTGTCTGAATCAGAAGAGTTCTGATCCATCGAAAAGAGTTTCGATGATGTCGATGATGAGATCACGACATATCTCATTACCATACAGAATTGAATCTAACTGGGTCACACAAACAAGGGTTAGGGTCTGGATGTCATCAATTGGCTAGCCCAATTGATTTGGATAAGATCCAATTAGGTTCAAAGAAATCGTGCTAGCACTCGATTGAGCCTAACTTTCTCCTCGTGTAATTTTTTCTGTCTCTACTGAGCCAAATGTGATCTGGCTCATCCAGAGAATCTTGAAAAGGTTTCTCTCAGTTTAAATGAAGCTTGTCTAGCTCAGAAAAGGTTTATCTTAATTCATGAGATGAATTTAAGACAACACCTGCTAATTTCTAGTACCTGCCAATTTCATTTTAGGACATCTGTCAAAAGTTGACATATGGGTCTTAAACTGAAGAGGACTTATTGAAAGATTTTTGTGGAGTGTCCACATGTCTAAACCTAATCAAATTGGGTGCCATAATCAGATTATGGCATGAGCCCAATTGGATTTAAGTGGACACCCCAAATGGATAAGAACCAAAGAGTCCTGATAAGCTTGGACTCTTTGGCGCCACCTTATTTGAGCCTATCCATTGTTGGCGCCAACATAGGAGAGAGCATGGAAATTCTTATCTGATGTGATCAGATGACATCACTCCACCAATCAATTTTTTTTCAGAATTTATTGGAATTTTTTGATTGGTCGAATGATGTGGCACTGCGCAGCATACAGGGTCTATATAAACCCTACTGCACCTAGGGTTTCGGGGCAGAACTTGTTTTGTGCAAAAAACCCATTGACTGCTGCCCCCTCCCCTCTTCTCCACGTCCTCCCTTCTCTCCTTTCTCCCCTATTCACGTCCAAGAAGTTGGACGTTCATCTGGAATAGGTGCAAGGCGTGGTGACGCCTGGAACAGAAGGCTGCAGGACTTCTTCGACAGGCTGCTGCTCCAACTTCAGAAAGACTTTTGAAGATCTTCCTAATCAGATTTAGATCTGATTTTTGGAGCGTAGAATCATGAGGAGAAGACATTCCAGATCCTATCTAAGTGGATACTGATAGAGGCCAGACGCTTGCGTGGCTACATCAGAACTTCAGGCAGTGCTGCGATCATCTACAGGGTAATTAGATTACCCTTGAGGTATGTCTATGTTTCTCATACTTTTAGATTTAATTTTAAAATTAAAATATCAGATAATAAAATTATATCTAATAGATATTAGATCTAAAATAGTATAGGATAAAAATTTAAAATTTATTCTGTCTTAGATTTGATGAAATCTGGAAGATCCTACACAGGAAAAAGGTAATTTTTCCTTCAAGTGGTATCAGAGCCAGGTTGTTGGCTCTATTTCAGATCTAATTTAGATCTAATTTTAATTTTAATTTATTTGATATTAAAAAATTTTAGATATCACATCAGATGTGATAGGATCTGAAATTAAAATATTTAAAATTAAATCTAAGATGATCTAACATGCATGAGATGCATGACTAGACTAGGATTAGTTGAATCCATGAATAGTCTTAAGTTTTGTATTTTAATAAGATTAAAATATGATTTAAATTTAATTTATTCTCTATTTTTATGATGTTATAAGTATTATAATCAGATCAAAAAATAAAAAATAAAATTTTAATTTTTTCATAAAATTAATTTATGACATGCCTAGACTAGTTGTAGAACTAATCTAGTAACTTGTCTAGAATAGATTTAATTTTGAATAGTTTAATTTAAATCTTATTTTTTAGATATTACATCTGATGTATCAGATCTGAAAGCATGTTAATTAGATTGATTTTTGATACATGAGATGTATGCAAAGCATGTATTAGTTAGATCTTAAATTGTATATGTGATATGTTAATTTAGATCTAACTAGTTTTGTAGTTAAATTTATATTTCTGGTTAAGGTGTTCCTCATGGCCGTCCGGTCATAAGAACGAAGTAGCGTTTAAAGGCCCTCTCCTCCCATTCAATGGGGCGTTCATATGACGTGTAGGGGTGCCGCGCGTTCATCCTTAATCAGAAATCAAAATTTACTTTTCTGTAAAATCCTAGATCCTGAAACCCTAGAATTTATTATACATATTTTTTTGATGAACCCAAAACTTAATTAATGTATTAAGTTTATGAAATTAAATTAGGTCTAAAATTGAAAATTTCAGATCTAAGATATTTTCATAAGATTGGGTTCGGGTTTGGATAGCTCAATTAGGTCTAGCGGTTGATCAAACTGAATCAAGAGTTGGTTAGGTGGGATCATGAAAGCTAATAATTGACCAGCCTAATAGGATTAAGTCTGGGTCAAGGTCGAATCACATTTAGATGTGACTTGATCATGTTAAGACCTAATTTGGCTCAAAGGTTAGAGTCTGGATTGTAGGCTAACCCAATTAGTTCTGGTTCGATAATTTGGTGTCTCAGATAAGTTCAGCAGATGCGATCGATTGATTTTTAATTGGGAGCTACTCGACTCAAATGCATTCTTGTCGAGTTAATGGCATATCCCTTCCACTGGTCTCACTTACCTGGCTATATATGTCGATCCAGTTCTGATTTGAGGTGGCTAACAATTCGAGCTGACCCATGCCACTAGGTTAGTCATAATTGTTATGACTATATCAAGTTAAGTTTAAAGAAACCTAAATCAAATCTCCTTAAGAAAATATTAAGTCTAGGTCTTCCACCATTGTGGATGTACGGGCCCTTCCCGGGGTTGATTGTTCTCGACTGGTTACAGTGGCTCAGTTGCACCGGAAAGACGCAACCGTGTCCATTAGGCATTGGATGCTACGGATTAGAGGATGGGTTGGGCTCAATATTCCGGATACGGTGAGGGACCCAATCAGGAATCTAGTTCGTGCAAATGGTGGGTTTGGCTTAACTAAGGATTGGAGCAATATCCTGGATACGGTGAGCTTCATGAATTAGAGATCAAGTTTTGGGTGCACCATGATTAGAGAATCATTGGACAAGAGTTGTCCACTCATCGGTTGACCCATCACCAATAACTGTTAGGTGAGGTGATGAGCCAGTTGGTAAGACCGCACCACCCACTAGAAATCATTAATCACGGAGATTTTCACATCTCTACCAAAGGAGTGTAGGGATATGAGAAAATAGTGGGAGTCTAATTTGTTTAAAAAGAAAAATTCTAAATAAATTGGTTAAGTCTGATTACAAAATCTAACTAGAAACTTTCGACTCTCTACAGAAAATATGTCTGCCTCAAACCCCTTGACCAAAATTCTAGACACTCATAGACTGACTGGATCAAATTTTAAGGACTGGTTGAGGAACTACAGAGTTATTCTGGGTTCTAAAAAATTGACTCATATCTTGGACCAGGATCCACCTGCCATGCCAGCACGTCTGACTGCTGAATAGAGAGTGTCTCTGAAAAAGTGGACGGACGATGATAACAAAGCCAGGTACTACATGTTGGGTGCAATGTCTGATGACTTGCAGCATCAACATGAAAATATTTTGACTACCCGTCAAATGTTGGCTCACCTACAAGAGTTGTTTGGTGAATAGAGTCGCGCAGCTAAGTATCAAGTCTGTCAAAGACTTTTTAAGGCCAAGATGCGTGATGGACAGTCAGTCCAAGATCATTGTTTGACAATGATCAAGGATCTTGAGGAGCTTGAGAAACTCGATATCATCTTAGATAAAAATTTTCAAATTGATGTGATCCTTCAGTCTTTGTCCGATGCATATGGTCAGTTCATCATGAACTTTCATATGCAGAAGATGCAATGTACCTTGGCCGAGTTAATGAATATACTGGTTACGGCTGAGCTTTCAATGAAAGGTTCAAAAGGCTCAGTTCTTACTGTGGAGCAAACTTCTTCCAAGAGAAAGTCTTTTGGAAAGAAAAAGAAGTCTGCGAAGAAGCAGAAGGTGGATGGGAAGAAGAGGAAGCGAAACTATCCTTAGTACCTGGCCACCCTGAAGAACAAGAAGGATGGTCCTTCTGGAGGTATGCTCATTATCGAATCTAACCTTACGATTTCTTCTGCATCCAGTTGGATACTTGACTCTGGTTCTAGTGCTCATTTGTGCACTTCTATACAGGATCTTGAGGAGAGCAGGAGGCTGAGGGATGGGAAGATGATCCTACGCATCGAAAATGGAGCAAGAGTTGCTGCAGTGGCCGTGAAAATCTACCCTCTGCGATTACCGTTAGGATTAGATTTAGTTTTAAGAGACTATTATTATGTGCCTGCAGCAAGCAGAAATTTGATTTCTGTTTCATGTTTAGCACAAGAAGGCTATGTGATTAACTTTCATAAGGACCATTGTAACATTTTTTATGAAAATAATAAAGTTGCAAATGGTTTTGTTATTAATGGTCTCTATCAGTTACATGTTGATGTATCTGTTTTTAATATTGAGCAAAATATGAATACCATAGGAATTAAAAGGCCTAGAGATAGTCTAAATGATAAGTATCTGTGGCACCTAAGGCTAGGTCATATAGCGGAAGACAGGGTTAACAAATTAGAGAAATCTGAGCTACTGAGTCCGTTGACTTTCGAGTCATATCCGGTTTGTGAATCATGCCTTCAAGGCAAAATGACCAAGCTCCTTTTTGTGGGACATGGGGAAAGGACCACAGACCTACTTGCCCTAGTACATACGGATGTGTGCGGCCCATTTGATGTGCCGGCTAGAGGCAACTTTGTCTACTTCATTACCTTTATCGATGATATGTCTAGGTACGGGTATGTGTTTCTAATGAAACACAAGTCTGAAGCCTTTGAAAAGTTCAAAGAATTCAGACATGAGGTAGAAAAATAAACAGGAAAGTCCATTAAGGTTCTTCGATCAGATCGAGGAGGTGAATACCTTAGTCGAAAATTCCTAGATTATCTTAAGGACAATGGCATAGTCTCACAATGGACTCCACCTGGAATGCCTCAACTCAATGGGATTTCAGAACAGAGAAACCGGACCCTATTAGATATGGTCCGTTCCATGATGAGCTTCATGGACCTCCCTGATTTTCTTTAGGGACATTATCTCATGACAATAATTTATGTATTGAATAGGGTTCTCTCTAAAATCATTCCTACCACACCGTATGAGATATGGCATGGTAAGAAATCAAGTCTGAATCATCTCAGAATTTGAGGTTGTCCGGCTCATGTCAAGAGACAGCAGATGGACAAATTAGAGTTCAGGTCTTTTAGAGCTCGATTCATAGGATATCCTAAAGAGTCATTAGGATACTATTTTTATATTTCGGAAGACCACAATGTGATTGTGAGTCGAAATACTATTTTTCTTGAAAAATAGTTTATTCAAGATGGTGGCATCGGAAGAATAATTAAGCTCAAGGAGAATGTCTCCCAAGAGCAACGAGCTAAAGAACCTGAGGAACCCAATCAATTAGAACCAGTTCTAACACAACCTTTTCCACCTCGTAAATCGACTAGGATTTCCCGTCCTCCTGAAAGGTACCTAGGTACCATACAAGAGGATGTAGAGGAAATGTTCCTCACGAGAAATGGGGTTCATGGTGATGATCCCAAGACCTATGACGAGACGATATCAGATATCGATTCCGAGAAATGGTTAGAGGCAATGAGATTAGAAATTGACTCGATGCACTCAAACCAAGTCTGGACCTTGGTAGATCCACCTAAAGGTATTGTACCTATTGGGTGTAAATGGATCTTCAAGAGAAAGATAGGTGCAGATGAAAATGTGGAGACATTCAAGGCTAGGCTCGTAGTGAAAGGTTATAGTCAGCGCGAAGGCATTGACTATCAGGATACCTTCTCGCCCGTAGCCATGCTAAAATCCATCCGCACATTGCTTGCTGTTGCAGTCTATTTTGATTATGAAATATGACAGATGGACATGAAAATGGCATTCTTAAATGGACATCTTGAGGAAGATATCTATATGGAACAGCCGCTTGGATTCACATCCAGTGATGATGATCACAAGGTCTGCAAGCTGCAAAGGTCCATTTATGGACTTAAGCAAGCATCTCGAAGTTGGAATACTCGTTTCAATGATGTGATCAAAACGTTTGATTTCATCAAGAACGAGGAGGAACCATGTGTGTTCAAAAAGGTCAGTGGGAGCGCAGCTGTCTTCCTCGTATTGTACGTGGATGACATCCTCCTAATTAGAAATGACATTTTCATGTTGACCTCAGTCAAAATATGGTTGTCTAAGGAGTTCTCTATGAAAGATCTAGGAGAGGCATCCTTTATACTGGGTATTAAGGTCTATAGAGATAGACTAAATAGGATGCTGGGACTTTCACAGAAGATGTACATAGAGGAGGTGCTAAAGAGGTTTAGCATGAAAAACTTCAAAAGAGGTTTATTGCCTTTTAGACATGGCATTCATCTCTCCAAGAAGATGTGCCCTAGCACACCTGAGGAAATTGAACGCATGAGCAAGATCCCTTATGCTTCAGCAATAGGGAGCCTCATGTATGTCATGCTATATACATGACCTGATATAGCCCATGCTGTGAGTGTCACAAGCAGATATCAGTCGAATCTAGGCGAAGAGCACTGGACTTTTGTGAAATGTATCCTTAAGTACTTGAGAAGGACTAAGGATATGTTTCTAGTCTTTGGGAATGGAGAACTCCAGATTCAGGGATATACAGACTCTGACTTTATGTCTGATATAGATGATCGAAAGTCGACATCTGGGAGTCTGTTCATTTGTAATGGTGGTGCAGTTAGCTGAAAGAGTTTCAAGCAAACGGTGATTGCAGATTCCACCATGGAGACAGAGTATATTGCTGCATCGAAAGCTGCGAAGGAGGTATTCTGGTATAAGAAGTTTGCCGCAGAGCTTGGAGTGGTGTCATCGGATGCCATACCTCTTTACTGCGACAATAATGGCGCCATAGCCCTAGCTAAGGAGCCAAGGTCTCACCAGAAGTCCAAGCACATAGAGCGATGATTCCATCTGATCCGTGATTACCTCGAAAAGGGTTATGTCAAGGTCAAGAGAGTCGACTCCACAGACAATGTGGCAGACCCACTGACTAAGCCATTGGGCCAACAGAAGATCGAAGTCCACCTTGAGAAGATGGGACTTAGATATGTAGCCAATTGGCATTAGGTCAAGTGAAAGTTTGTTAGATGTGTGCCCTAGATGCCAGATCGGCTGACACATTCATGTACATATCTAAAGGCAAAATTATAATTTTGACTATAAATGAATAAAAGGATTATTCTTCTATCACATTGTGTACATTGTGTCTGTGATACATCCTTTAAGTTAGTAGGAATGTTAATTCATATTTTCAAGAGTTGAAAATTTAAGGCATGAATTTACATAACTAACTCATAAACTGCTCCTAACCATAGGATCATCACGAGGATGGTGATCGATCCGGAAGGTTGGTGTACGATCGCTTTCTTAGGATAGATGAGTCTTGAGTTTACGGTGTGGAGACACCGGAGCGAGAGTACAGGTATTCGTTGAGAACGAGAGTACTGAGTGTGACCACCTCGAGCAGTCATAAGGAAATCTACCTTCTCGTCGATGACTAGCTCGATGCTGCAGTTGTGTGTCTAGTTCTTTGATCTGAGGTACATCATCGGTTCACCTTGAGTGTGTTATAGTTTGACTACACCATAACTCGATCTCCTAGCCATTCGAAACTCTGAGGTGTATGTTGGCTGTAGCATATTCATTGTAGGAACCAGATCGCATCAAGATGGGATCTATCAACCTCGATAGATAAGAGGAGTAGTCCTATGGTGATCGAAAGATCGAGTCCTTAAGTCTATGGCCATAGCAGAGTGAAATAATGAAAAAAAGTTTTTCATTGGGGTTTCACATCGGACTTGGATCGATCGATTGATTCATATGACTGATGTTGGGTTTGACGAGTTCACTTTAACCCTAATTCAGTCGGGACTGATGATAGAGGAACTCAATCACACAGTTAGCTGCACCGAGAGGTTCATCTTCAGTTCTGATGGGTTGCCACCATATACTGCTAGGTGTTATTGATGAATTTTGGAAGCAATTAGAATGATTTTGATGATCGATCATTCTAATTATCTGAATCAGAAGAGTTCTGATCCATCGAAAGGAATTTCAATGATGTCGATGATGAGATCACGACATGTCTTATTACCATACAGAATTGAACCTAACTGGGTCACACAAACAAGGGTTAGGGTCTGGATGTCATCAATTGGCTAGCCCAATTGATTTGGATAAGATCCAATTAGGTTCAAGAAAATCGTGCTAGCACTCGATTGAGCCTAACTTTCTCCTCGTGTAATCTTTTCTGTCTCTACTGAGCCAAATGTGATCTGGCTCATCCAGAGAACCTTGAAAAGATTTTTCTCAGTTTAAATGAAGCTTGTCTAGCTCAGAAAAGATTTGTCTTAATTCATGAGATGAATTTAAGACAACACCTGCTAATTTCTAGCACCTGCCAATTTTATTTTAGGACATCTGTCAAAAGTTGACATATGGGTCTTAAACTGAAGAGGACTTATTGGAAGATTTTTGTGGAGTGTCCACATATCTAAACCTAATCAAATTGGGTGCCATAATTAGATTATGGCATGAGCCCAATTGGATTTAA